>NC_069501.1:257050300-257350300 GCF_027579735.1 Bombina bombina | reverse complement strand
AACTTGTCACTTAGACTTGATCTTTTTATCTTGCGGTAGGAAGGCACCCTTGCCCCCTGTAACCGTGGAGATAATGGAGTCCAGGCCTGGACAAAATAAAATATTTTCCTTAAAAGGGGAGAGAAAGAAGTCTGGTCTTAGAAGTCATATCCGCAGACCAGGACTTCAGCAAGAGTGCCCGACGAGCCTGAACCGGAACCGGAAAGCCAGAAGCCTTAGCATTTTAGGCAAATAATCTGCATGTTTGCATCATAGATAAAAGAATTAGCAATTCTTAAGGCCTTAATTCTTTCCTGGATAATGTCGAGGGGACCTCCACCTCGATTAAATCCGATAAGGAGTCGCACCAGAAGGTAGCTGCTCCAGCAACAGCGGCAAGAGCCACTGCCGGTTGAAACAAATATCCCATATGTTGAAACATTTTTCTTAGACGAGTTTCCATCTTTTTATCCATTGGCTCTCTGAATGATGAGCTATCCTCAAGTGGGATAGTAGTGCATTGGACAGAACCCCACAACTCCAATTGAGAGTCCGGGACCTGGAATGATTTTTTTAAGGAAAACGAAGGGAAAAAGGAAGATCTAGTTCTGTCCCATTCGTTCTTAATAATGTTCGCCATCTTTAAAGGCACAGGTTAAAAAGGTACTACACCCTGTCTTCGTAAACTCTGTCTAATTTAGGAATTAAAGGTTCATCAGGCAGCTTGGCCTCTGGAACTTCTAATGTAGACAAGACTTCCTTTAGAAGAAAACGCAAGTGTTCAATCTTAAATCTAAAGGCTAGTTCCTCTGCAGCAGGAGGCTTAGAGGCAGCAGACTCCGTCCCAGAAAGTCCATCAACTGAAGCCTGAGTGCAATTCATCCTCGAATAACTGAGACATTGCAGTGAAATCCAATAAATTACAGGATGACCCCGGGGCAGGAGAGCTATGTTTAACCTTTCGCTTGTGTTTAGCAGGGCGAGGTAAAGCACCGAGGGCCGCAGACACTGCCGTTTGTAACTGCGTGGTAAAATCTGGCAGTAAAAGCCCCCCTCCAGATGGAGGATTAAGCGTGCTATGGGAAGCTGCGTGTGTATAAGGAGATGAATGTAGGGTAAAGCACCTCACGGGAAAGGGAGCCCTCAGGAGGTGGACGGCTCAGTGGTACTAAAAGGGTTAACCTTCTTTGACCAAATAACGTTGTCAAGGCATGTGGAACATAACTGAGAGGGCGGGCATACCAAAGCCTCCTCATAATATAAACAGGTATTACTATTTGGAACAGAGGGAGTACAATCTAATATAGCAGAATCCTCCATAGCTTAAGCTAATAACAGCAGGACACAGAAAATAAACAAACAATCTTTATTTCTCAAAAATGGCACCTTTATACTCCCAATGGCTGGGGCATTCACCACCTCCTAGACCCAGACAATACAGAGAAATAGCATCTTCTCAGACAGCCAGCTCGGTCAGGAAAGAGGAAATGAAAGCAAGACCACTCCCGGTCACATGGTGCGCAAGGCAGGACTGCCCCTGCTATGAGAAAAAGCGCGCCAAGCTACAAGCTGCGCCACACTCAAAGTGAAAGTAAAAACCTGTGTGTTTTAAGGACTATTGGTAGTTTAGTATTAGATAAGGGGGTGTTTTTATTTTTATAGCGGTATTAGTTTAGGTTTAACATTTTTATTTTGGATAGCTTTGTTTTTTTCTGTAATTTGACTTTTGTTATTTATTGTAACTTTAGCTTGGGGGTTTGTATTTTTTAAACATAGACTGCCCTCTGGGCAGGCTTATCACCTGGTAATGTAATTTACCCTATGTGCCTTTGGCTCTTTATAAATAAGTCTGTAACATTGCATAAACTTTTTTTTGGATCATATCCGATTTCAAATATCATACACCTATGTACAGTAAAAAGAAAAATGCAATTCCCCCATTATAATAAAACAAAGACTAGGAAACTTGAATTAAGAATATTTTATTGTCATTAAAAAGTTAGTGTTTATTTTCCAGTCAAATCAATAAATGTACAGATTCTATTTTTGTTAATTAAAATGCCAAAAAAAAATGAATTCCTTTTCAAAAGGATGAATATATCCTTATATACTCAGAATAATGAAATGATAGTTAACAATGAAATGAAATTCCTAATACTGTTTTTCCTCCACTAAAAGAAAGTATACAAATAAGGCTTGCTTTCTTTTTTTATAAAAATATAGAAAGATAGCTTTCATTTTGTAGATGTTATTTTATAGAAACTGAAATGGAACAGCCATTGTAAAAACTAAATTGCAGTGTTTTTGGCACACTGGAATTTTAAACAAGTTTTTAATGTACTTCCATTATTACATTTGCTTTGTTCTCACAGTATCCTTTGTTGAGCATACCTAGATAGGCTCAGGAGCAGAAATGCACTACAAGGAGATAGCTGGTCATTAGTGACTACACACATTTGCCTTTTGTCATTGGCTTACCAGATGTATTAAGCTACATCCCAGTAGTTCATTGCTGTTCTGGAACTAAAGAGTCCTGAGAGCTATATGGCAGCAGTGTTTGCACTGATATAGCTGGTCAAGGCAGGAAATGGGGAGAACGTTTACCAGCTTATATATTATGTTGTTATCACTTATAAACATTCTAAAGGGGTGTTTTTGAAATAAAGAAAAAACGGTCATATTTATACAGATTAGTGTGTGTAGATTTTATAAAATTATATATATATACACACACACACACACACACACACACATACATTCATTCACACACACATCTATAGTCTATACATACACACACACTTATGTAGTCTTATTATAGAAGAACATAGTGAAATATAAACATTTTAAAACAAATTAACTGTTAAAATTGTTTTTCAATAAACAAGGCTGCTTCCAGGTGGTAACTCCCATAGCATAAGCTGCTGAGCCGATATTTGTTCCTGGATGAGGGCTAGACACAGCCATTATGTTAGTATACACTGAATTGTTTTGCAGTTATCTGCTGAAGCAAATTAGGGAGAATAAATGCAGCAGGGTTAGCCTTGAAAAATCGGTGGATTTTCTAATTCTCAGAAATGGAAACGCACTGCAATTTTTTGGGATTAATTACATGAAAGGGGATACAATCAATAGTGAAAGTATACTGCAATGTTGTTTTACTACTACACATGGACATTTTCAAAATGTTGGCAGTGTATTGATGCTACTATCAAACCAGGGACATAAGAAAAGCATTCATTTGGTATAGATGTAGGTGGAACGTTTGTCTATTGCTGTATCACAAAAGCCTTAGCTACTTTGTTGAATAAACATATACCTAAAATAGCCTATATAGTGCATGTAAGTTTAATTTATGCACATTTACAGTGACATATTAAGGATAGTGCACCTTTTTAGAGAGATTGTGTTATTCTGCTTGTGGTATATTTGTGTTATGAGTTGAAAGCAAAAGGTTTGCACTCTCGTGTTCGCAAAGTAGCGGTAACAAATAGACTTTGAGAAGTCGCGAATGTAAAAATCGCATTCCCACTATAGACTTCATTGGAGCCACAAAAAACAAACAAAAAAACCCACCTACAAGTCGCGCAAACACAATCGCGATTAAGTGCAGCATAAGAAGATAATATTGCATATTTCATAATCCAATGTTCTGCACGTAGCAGAATATGTTCTATTTATTCTTAAAGCAATACATATATATATATATATATATATATATATATCTGATTGATTTTTGCACAAATATATATTTATAGGAATGTGAAATTTACAGAATATGATAGATATATATATATATATATATATATATATATATATATATTTTGTGGGTAGTCAGATATTGGGTAATCCTAGGATTACCCGGGGCTGAAGCCAGATGTATGATCATAAATCCCCTCAGAGTGTGGAATCACTGCATCAAACATATATAGCATGCACTGTAGTTCCCCCATCTTCACTATCTTTTTTTGCCTCTGCCTTGTAAACCTGTGTCAGATAATCTGATAAGGATCACAGGTAATATCAAAAGAAGAAAAAATACTCTTTACACAATCCAGCAGTGCACTTTATTAAGCAGAGCAGAATATGTCTCAAAGGCTGAGAACTGACATTTTGAATGCAGTGTTTTCAGGCTTGTTCTAAACTGTGTATTATCTGTACTAATTTGGTTGCTGTAATAAAAACTATTTTAACTGTATAACGCAAATATATTTCTTTAATGGATAATTTGCCCATGTTTAAGTGTTTTTTGTTTCCTACATCTGCTTGCTTTTATTTAATGTGATATGAAAATGGTACATTTTAAATAATGCATCGCCTCCATAACAAACAAAAAAATAAAAGTCCCCACAGCAACAGAGATTTTCTGAGCAATATTCAGTGGGTACAGCTAAAACAAGCACTAAGAGAAAGTGAAGCAATGACCTAATGTTAAAGCATTACTTTTGGGTTTCATTATTCATTATGAATCAAATCAGTGAAGTCCCAAATTAAAATGTTCTGTCTATAAAAGTGATTCATTTTAGTAAAAAAAAAAAAAAATGGGCACAGTATATACATATATGAAGAGAAGACTCTAGAGCAGATGGGTTTGTGGTCGAAAGTCAGTTATACTGTTAAATTATTACACAGGCGTTTTAAGCCAGCAGGTACACCAAGAGATGAGTACAATATTTACATTAAATGCAGTGGTTAAACATATGGGGGGGGGGGTTATGTTTCATCTTAGAGTTGTTTGTCTACATTGGAAGATATTTTAGTACAGCACAGTGTCTGTTTCTTTGCAGTGTTATCTGAAAATACTGCTCCAATAAATAATATGAATATAATTAATATCAAATTGCAGAAACATATCTTAAGGAGAAAACAAAAACAAAAAAAACTACAAAGCTTACTTTCTTTAGTAATAAAAAAAATGCATTCTATAAAACACACATTACATTAAAAAAAAATTATATATAAAAATAAAAATCTCCTTTATTAGGAGATCCACAGACTGAGTGTCAAAGTATACAGGGTCAAATACTACAAAATGAGTAGTACACAATCATTAAAATAATAATTTACTGTATTTGGCCCTGATAATTCCAGTCATACTCATATATGCATTTAATAGATGTTCCATTGCAGTCCTTCCTAGGCATACAGTGGCAATAAGTGTGGTACAAGTCAGTTCATATTGAAGAATCAAAACATGCTTAGATTTAAGTAACAACCCCATACAATGTAAAGGGTTCTCTTATCACTTCCCTCTATAACAACATATATGTCCAGCTAACAACTGCAACAGTTATGTGCTTTTATAATATAATAAGGCACTACTAGATTATTTTCAACATACTGTGCATATTTTCAGAAATGTCTAAAGCAACTGTGGCTAAGATGCAGTGCTAAGCATAGATACCTTATTAATGATACAGATGGTAAAGGAATCCAGGTAATAATATAAGACCATTTTTAAAATGATAAAATCTCAAGATAAAATGCCTGTCAATAGGGATTACCATCCTAATTCCGGTAAATCCGAATACGTTTTACTATGAAAACCACTAGCAAAAGTCTTGCTGTGGAGAAGATTTCTGTAGTATTGTATTTAAAGATTCCTTCATTTACTTTTCAAGAAATGGATATTAATAAACAAGCTTTACCTTTATGTAAATCAGCAGTATTTAGGTTACATATTGGAGCTGAAATAAATCTATAGGGAAAGCCTTGCTACTGACTTGGAAACAAGTCCATTCACATTACAGGCCAAATGCTATTGGTAAAAGAAAGCAGCTCAATACTCCAAAATAGTTTTATAACTATGTTGAGCTGCAAACTGCATAAATGACTTTTATCATGCATAATAAATAAAATGTACTGATGGATAAAATGTCCTTAGGAGCATCGGTTAAGACTCTTACTAGGCAAAGAGAGCATCTTTACTGCGTTGTCATGACCCCTACTTCAGACAGCTAATCCCTGTGTGCTGACTGGTGACCAAACTGTCGATCTTCATACGTGCTATATCTTTTCACGTGAATGCGGCGCACTCTGTCACGGAGTTCAAAGGCCTCATCGTCTTCACTGTGGGATGCCTGACTGCGTGTACGACTTGTGGCCTCCAATAAAGAGTTATCAGGGACACGAGGAGTTTCGTATAGCAAGACATTTAGTGTTTCTTCATAAATACGTGCTTCTGGGAATTCAACCTAACAAGATAAAAAAAAAAGAACAGTTACATAAAATCATTAACAGCAATGTTATTAAATGAATTGAAGATACAGCAAGAATACTGGTAACATTAAAAAAAAAGTTTCATTATTCTAGTTAAAATATGATCATTAAAAAAATGCAGGTGCGTGATGGGCCTTGACATCAATATTGTGCATGGGTTTGTAGACTACATATATGTACTTCCGCTGTTTATTAATATTTAAATTTTGGTCTTAAAACAGCAATGTTTTTTCTTAAAGATGATGAGAAGAATAAACTGCTAGGACAGATAAAAGTTATGGGATTATTATAAACTTGGGGCGATTGTGTGTGTTTGTGCTAGAGCATATTCATCAGTGCATCCAGATTCAAGATAATCACCACAATGATAAAACCAAAGGAAGCAGCATAATTCTGTCTTAAATACGTTCCAGATAAGTCTATTGTTTATAATAAAATTTCTAAAGATATATAAATAGTAAAGTAAAAGAAGATGAGGTTGTAAATAAAAAAAGACAGAAGTCCATCAAGTTCAACCTATACAAATCTTAATACACTTACAATAAAAACTTAAATTAATCCCATTAGCAATAATATTCCTGAATTATGTGTCTAGCCAGAAATGTATATAAAACATTTTTAAATATATCTATGGTATTGGCATTTACTAGGTAATGAGTTCCACAAGTTGATTGATCTTACAGTGAAAAAACGTTTACATTGCTGGAGATTAAATCTCCTTTCCCACAGCCTTAAATTGTGACCTCTTATCGCAAACAATTTTCTTGGAATACACAGAGCTTCCGCCAACTCTGTATATGGGCCTTGAATATATTTATATAAAGTAACCATGCCACCTTTCAACCGCCTGTTTTTCTAGAGAAAACACACCCAGTTTGGCTAACCTCTCCTCATAGCTTAAATTCTCCAATACCCTTATTAGTTTTGTGGCCCTTCTATTAACTTTTTCTAAGTCTGCCATGTATTTTTTTGAGATTGGTTACCAGAACTGAACCCATACTCAAAGTGAGGTCTTATCAGAGATTGATATAGTGACAGAATTATGCTTTCCTCAGGCAGCCTACCGGCAGAACGCTATTTTTCGCTATCTGGCAGACGTTTCCACCTCTTAGCCAATAGCCGTGCAGGAAATCCGACTTGGCGCCGCATAATGCTATTGGCTAAGAGGTGGCAAAATTATTTTCCTTAATTTTGTACATTAATCTCTCATGTGGCACTGTATCAAACACCTTTGCAAAATCCAAGTATATCACATCAACCGATTCCCCTTTATCTATATTTTTACTTACTTCCACGTAGAATCTAATTAGATTCGTTTGGCATGATCTATTTCTCATAAAACCATGCTAATTTGAACTCATAATCGTGTTTATGCAAATAAACTCATCAATATAATCACTTATGATCCCTTCAAGTATCTTCCCCACTATTGATGTCAGACTAAATAGTCTATAGCTTCTTTGGTCAGCTCTGCTTCCCTTTTTAAAAAGTGGAACCACATAAGTTTAATGCCAGTCCTGGGGTACTATGCCTGAGGATAATGAGTCTTGAAAAATTAAGAATAGAGGTTTGGCTATAGCAGTGCTAAGTTCCTGTAAAACCCTTGGGTGTATTCCATCTGGGACTGGAGTTTTTTTAATATTATCCAGTTTATTTTCTGAAATCCTCTAGCGATAACTTAGTTAATGGTATGGACTTGTATGTTCTAGTAGTTCCTCTCTGTGTATACTGAAGAAAAGAGCTAGTTTAGTATGTCAGCCTTCTCCCTGTCTCTGTTAATCATGTTACCCTTCACACATTTTTTATATACCTATATTTTCCTTAGATTTTTTGTCATTTATGTATTTAAAACAACTTTTAGTGTTTGAATCCTTTGCACTTAATCTTTTATTTTCACATTTCGCTGATTTGATTGCTTTTTTGCATGCTTTGTTACATTCCTTATATATTTAATTATTATGTGGCCCCTTATTTGAAAATTGTTAAACATCCATAATATATAACTAACTTAAAGGGACAGTAAACACAAGAATTTTTGTTGTTTAAAAAGGTAGATAATCCCTTTATTACCCATTCCCCAATTTTGCATAACCAACACAGTTATAATAATATACTTTTACCTATGTGATTACTTTTTATCTATGGCTCTGAAAACTGCCCCCTTATTTCAGTTCTTTTGACAGATTTGCATTTTTAGCCAATCTGTGATTGCTCCTGGGAGCTTCACGTGCCTGAGCTCAATGTTATCTATATGAAACACATGAACTAACGCCCTCTAGTGGTGAAAAAATGTCAAAATGCTTTCAGATTAGAGGTGGCCTTCAAGGTCTACGAAATTAGCATATATACCTCCTAGATTTAGCTTTCAACTAAGAATACCAAGAGAACAAAGCAAAATTGGTCATAAAAGTAAATTGGAAAGTTGTTTAAAATTACATGCCCTATTTAAATCATGAAAGTTTTTTTTTTTACTTGACTGTCCCTTTAATAAACAGTCTTAAAAGGGAAATACAGCTGCCAATTATCTTATCTGAACATAGCCTTCTGGGGGGTTCTACCATTAGCATTTATTTAGGTTTATGTCCCTATAAAAAAGAAAAGCAGGCCTAAATTAAAAACATACACAGCAGCCCTGCACACTGTTTAGTCCAATGACTTCCTGGGCATAAAAAGAGGATAAATAATAGTAATTTAAAACATCCATTGTATTCTTATGTTACATGGATGGTATAAATTGAGGTGCTGCAGTTCCTAGTGTTATATACTTTAAAGCTATGCATCTCCCTTCTTGGGTGCCTGGCGCTAACAGGTATTGTTTTTGCTTTCTGCGTGAATGCCAATAGGATATCCTGAGGGTTTAATTTAATTAAGTCTGATCCTGTCTTTGAGTTTAAAGCTCAAAGCTACCAAGCTTTATTTGTAGCAGCTACCTTTGTTACAATCTAGTTTGTGTTCAGTGAAACCAACATTGGCTCTGCAGATAATTTATGAGCGATAATACATTTGGCTTATGTGCAGTAATGTTGTGATTTTCAAGGAACAAGAGAGCTAGCAGAGGAATCATTTGGGAGCACTCTTACTCCTATTAAAATGTATAAGGGAAAGAAAATACCTTTGTCTGCTTTTTTTCAGTGGCATAGACAATGGATGTGCAACACACTTCAGCAAGCTTTCTTCCTTGGCCATAGAAGGACCAGCAACAGATCTCATCGCCAATTACGTCTTTGATAAACAGTACACGGCCATTAAAGCGCAGAGAAAGCTTATCAAACAGTTCAATGTTTTTAAGAAGGTTGTCGTCAGAGTTGCTTTAAAAACAAATAAAAAAAAAAACAAACAGCAAAAAAGGAACCAAGTTATAGTGTTTCGTTATACATTTTTACAACTAGAATAGAATTTACTACTTGGTGGGATAAAATATTGCAGCACTATGATTGGATCATTAAGTATAGAAACCCTTAAAGGGCCAGTAAACCTAGTAAATAATGTTATATAATTGTGCACATAGAGCAGAATTATATAACTTTAGCTTAGTGCCAGGTTTCTAAAGCAAATTGTTAGATAGATATTTAGCAAAGAAAACACAACGCCGCTCCTGGCTCTACTGAGCGGGTCGGTTTTCTTCTGCTAAGCGCATCGCGGGCACGTTGTCTAGTCACAGCGCGCCCAATCGGGCTATTAAAATCAATGTAGCTCTCTCCCACTCTGGTCTGGTAGTGGGAGCGAGCTACATTGAGTTTAATAGCGTGATCAGGCCGGCTGTGACTAGACAGCGTGCCCGCGATGCGCTTAGCAGAAGGAAACAGACCCGCTCAGTAGAGCCAGGAGCGGCGTTGTGTTTTCTTTGCTAAATATCTAACAATTTGCTTTAGAAACCTGGCACTAAGCTAAAGTTATATAATTCTGCTCTATGTGCACAATTACATAACATTATTTGCTAGGTTTACTGGCCCTTTAACATTTTGTTTAAAGCATTGCTGCCCAAGCTACAACCTTTATACCAAATATTTTTTTGAGTGGTATATAAGGAAAAAAAGAAAATGGTCTAATAGGTTAGAACATTTTATTATTGTACTATTGCTTGTTTAATCCCTATGCACTACTGGGAGCTAGCTGAGCACATCTGGTGAGCCAATGACATGAGGAAAATGTGAGTAGCCACCAATCACCAGCCATCTCCCAGTAGTGCATTGCTGTTCCGGAGCATACCTAGGTATACTTTTCAACAAAGGATTATGAAAAGAATGAAGTAAATCCAATAACAGAAGTAAACTGAAAAGACTCATAAAGGGCCATGAAACGCATTTTTTTACTTTCATGATTCAGATAGATAATGCAATTCTTAACAACTTGTCCATTTACTTCTCTTATCTAATTTGCTTCATTCTCTTGGTATTCTTTGTTGAAGGAGCAGTAATGCACTACTGGGAGCTAGCTGAAAGACAAGAAAAGGCATATGTGCAGCCAACAATCAGCAGCTTCTGAGGCTACCTATGAAATAGAAATAAATTGGAAAGTTATTTAAAATTGCATGCAAAAATTTGAATTTCATGTCCCTTTAAAAACTGCATGCTCTGTCTGATATACAAAGGTTTCATTTTTACTTATAAATCCCTTTCAATTAAATTAAGGGTAATACTGTGAAGTATTCTATAATTTGACCCCAGCTAATCCCACCATTAAAGACTGGCCCTCAGTATAAAAAAGCTTGGATGCCCCAAATTAAAACAACTTTTCCTGGTGATATAGCTAGGTTTGTGCTTACAAATGACATAAATATAACAAACGGGCCAGAAGGAGTTTAAGTGGTCAGTGTAGTATATCAAGGATAAAAGGGAACAAGCTGAAACTATAATGTGACACAAATTCATGCATGGAATTACTTTAAAAAAAAAAATTCAAAAGGATGATGATTTATTTTAGGAATTGGTGTCATTTATATTTTGAATTTAATCACAAGAACATTTTGGAAGATAATGCTGCATGTAGTAAAGTCAGAAATCCCAAGGTAGATTACATACCTTGTGTAGGAGTATTTGTTGTTACTTCTGTTGTATAGAAGTTTGACAACAGGCTAGAAAGAAATGCAAAAAACAAACGTTATTGTCACATATCACAAACAAACTGCATAATCACACAATTCTTTTTTAAAGGTATCATGGTTGATACTTTTTTTTCCTCTCACTATAGTGGGTTCTAACTCATCATTTAAACCCAGCACTGTTTCTCCATTAGCTGTCCAACCATATCATTATTTGGAACGACCTGTAAAATGGTGATTGCAAGAGAAACTTCCCTTTTGGAAGGAAATAATCAATTACTTTTTAGAATATGTAGTATATTTACACTTTGGATTACCAAGCTAATATTACACCTGATTAAAATGTTAAACCAATGAAAAGTAAATATTATGGAAATCTGTAAACATTTTATCAATATAACAACACAGTGATTGCTCATTATATGTACTTTTAATTCCAATTTTTGTTATATCCGTAGGAGAAAGAGTTCTATTATATCTACTATCACCAGAATAATTAAACACACAAAAAAAGCAAACATCTAAACCTCACAAAGTCTTGCGCTATGTAATTTTGCGGCGCTATATAAATAAATGCTAACAATAACAAAAAGACAACATTTGCCATAAGTAGTATCATCTTACAGAGCCCATATATCTCCCCAGTGTAACTATGGTCAATTACAATAAATATACCGAATATCACAAAGAAAAAAAACATAATTTATGCTTACCTGATAAATTCCTTTCTCCTGTAGTGTAGTCAGTCCACGGGTCATCATTACTTCTGGGATATTAACTCCTCCCCAACAGGAAGTGCAAGAGGATCACCCAAGCAGAGCTGCTATATAGCTCCTCCCCCCTACGTCACACCCAGTCATTCGACCAAGAACCAACGAGAAAGGAGAAACTATAGGGTGCAGTGGTGACTGGAGTATAATTTAAAAATTTAGACCTGCCATAAAAAACAGGGCGGGCCGTGGACTGACTACACTACAGGAGAAAGGAATTTATCAGGTAAGCATAAATTATGTTTTCTCCTGTTAAGTGTAGTCAGTCCACGGGTCATCATTACTTCTGGGATACCAATACCAAATCTAAAGTACACGGATGACGGGAGGGACAGGCAGGATCTTTATACGGAAGGGACCACTGCCTGAAGAACCTTTCTCCCAAAAACAGCCTCCGAAGAAGCAAAAGTGTCAAATTTGTAAAATTTGGAAAAAGTATGAAGAGAAGACCAAGTTGCAGCCTTGCAAATCTGTTCAACAGATGCCTCATTCTTAAAGGCCCAAGTGGAAGCCACAGCTCTAGTAGAATGAGCTGTAATTCTTTCAGGAGGCTGCTGTCCAGCAGTCTCATAGGCTAAACGTATTATGCTACGAAGCCAAAAGGAGAGAGAGGTAGCAGATGCTTTTTGACCTCTCCTCTGTCCAGAATAAACGACAAACAGGGAAGAAGTTTGGCGAAAATCTTTAGTTGCCTGTAAATAAAATTTCAGGGCACGAACTACATCCAGATTGTGTAGAAGTCGTTCCTTCTTTGAAGAAGGGTTAGGACACAATGATGGAACAACAATCTCTTGATTGATATTCCTATTAGTGACTACCTTAGGTAAGAACCCAGGTTTAGTACGCAGAACTACCTTGTCTGAATGAAAAATCAGATAAGGAGAATCACAATGTAAGGCCGATAACTCAGAGACTCTTCGAGCCGAGGAAATAGCCATTAAAAACAGAACTTTCCAAGATAACAACTTAATATCAATGGAATGAAGGGGTTCAAACGGAACACCCTGTAAAACGTTAAGAACTAAATTTAAGCTCCATGGTGGAGCAACAGTTTTAAACACAGGCTTAATCCTGGCCAAAGCCTGACAAAAAGCCTGAACGTCTGGAACTTCTGACAGACGTTTGTGTAAAAGAATGGACAGAGCTGAGATCTGTCCCTTTAAGGAACTAGCAGATAAACCCTTTTCTAAACCTTCTTGTAGAAAAGACAATATCCTAGGAATCCTAACCTTACTCCATGAGTAACTCTTGGATTCGCACCAATGTAAGTATTTACGCCATATTTTATGGTAAATCTTTCTGGTAACAGGTTTCCTAGCCTGTATTAAGGTATCAATTACTGACTCCGAAAATCCACGCTTTGATAAAATCAAGCGTTCAATTTCCAAGCAGTCAACTTCAGAGAAATTAGATTTTGATGTTTGAAAGGACCCTGAATTAGAAGGTCCTGTCTCAGAGGCAGAGACCAAGGTGGACAGGATGACATGTCCACTAGATCTGCATACCAGGTCCTGCGTGGCCACGCAGGCGCTATTAGAATCACTGATGCTCTCTCCTGTTTGATCCTGGCAATCAATCGCGGAAGCATCGGGAAGGGTGGAAACACATAGGCCATCCCGAAGGTCCAAGGTGCTGTCAAAGCATCTACCAGGACCGCTCCCGGGTCCCTGGACCTGGACCCGTAACAAGGAAGCTTGGCGTTCTGGCGAGACGCCATGAGATCTATCTCTGGTTTGCCCCAACGTCAAAGTATTTGGGCAAAGACCTCCGGATGAAGTTCCCACTCCCCCGGATGAAAAGTCTGACGACTTAGGAAATCCGCCTCCCAGTTCTCCACTCCTGGAATGTGGATCGCTGACAGGTGGCAAGAGTGAGACTCTGCCCAGCGAATTATCTTTGATACTTCCATCATCGCTAGGGAGCTTCTTGTCCCTCCTTGATGGTTGATGTAAGCTACAGTCGTGATGTTGTCCGACTGAAACCTGATGAACCCCCGAGTTGTTAACTGAGGCCAAGCCAGAAGGGCATTGAGAACTGCTCTCAATTCCAGAATGTTTATTGGAAGGAGACTCTCCTCCTGAGTCCACGATCCCTGAGCCTTCAGGGAATTCCAGACAGCGCCCCAACCTAGTAGGCTGGCGTCTGTTGTTACAATTGTCCAATCTGGCCTGCTGAATGGCATCCCCCTGGACAGATGTGGCCGAGAAAGCCACCATAGAAGAGAATTTCTGGTCTCTTGATCCAGATTTAGAGTAGGGGACAAATCTGAGTAATCCCCATTCCACTGACTTAGCATGCACAATTGCAGCGGTCTGAGATGTAGGCGTGCAAAGGGTACTATGTCCATTGCCGCTACCATTAAGCCGATTACCTCCATGCATTGAGCCACTGACGGGTGTTGAATGGAATGAAGGACACGGCAAGCATTTTGAAGCTTTGTTAACCTGTCTTCTGTCAGGTAGATCTTCATTTCTACAGAATCTATAAGAGTCCCCAAGAAGGGAACTCTTGTGAGTGGAAAGAGAGAACTCTTGTCCTCGTTCACCTTCCACCCATGCGACCTTAGAAATTCCAGTACTAACTCTGTATGAGACTTGGCAGCTTGAAAGCTTGACGCTTGTATCAGAATGTCGTCTAGGTACGGAGCCACCGAAATTCCTCGCGGTCTTAGTACCGCCAGAAGAGCGCCCAGAACCTTTGTGAAGATTCTTGGAGCCGTAGCCAATCCGAATGGAAGAGCTACAAACTGGTAATGCCTGTCTAGGAAGGCAAACCTTAGATACCGGTAATGATCTTTGTGAATCGGTATGTGAAGGTAAGCGTCCTTTAAATCCACTGTGGTCATGTACTGACCCTTTTGGATCATGGGTAGGATTGTCCGAATAGTTTCCATTTTGAACGATGGAACTCTTAGGAATTTGTTTAGGATCTTTAAATCCAAGATTGGTCTGAAGGTTCCTTCTTTCTTGGGAACCACAAACAGATTTGAGTAAAACCCCTGTCCGTGCTCCGACCGCGGAACCGGGTGGATCACTCCCATTAGTAAAAGATCTTGTACACAGCGTAGAAAAGCCTCTTTCTTTATTTGGTTTGTTGACAACCTTGAAAGATGAAATCTCCCTTTTGGGGGAGAGATTTTGAAGTCCAGAAGATATCCCTGAGATATGATCTCTAACGCCCAGGGATCCTGGACATCTCTTGCCCAAGCCTGGGCGAAGAGAGAAAGTCTGCCCCCCACTAGATCAGTTCCCGGATCGGGGGCCCTCAATTCATGCTGTCTTAGGGGCAGCAGCAGGTTTTCTGGCCTGCTTGCCCTTGTTCCAGGACTGGTTAGGTTTCCAGCCTTTTCTGTAGCGAGCAACAGCTCCTTCCTGTTTTGGTGCAGAGGAAGTTGATGCTGCTCCTGCCTTGAAGTTACGAAAGGCACGAAAATTAGACTGTCTAGCCCTAGGTTTGGCTCTGTCTTGAGGCAGGGCATGGCCTTTACCTCCTGTAATGTCAGCGATAATTTCTTTCAAACCGGGCCCGAATAAGGTCTGCCCTTTGAAAGGTATGTTAAGTAATTTAGATTTAGAAGTAACATCAGCTGACCAGGATTTTAGCCACAGTGCTCTACGTGCCTGAATGGCGAATACGGAATTCTTAGCCGTAAGTTTAGTTAAATGTACTACGGCATCTGAAATAAATGAATTAGCTAGCTTAAGGGTTTTAAGCTTATTTGAAATCTCATCTATAGTTATTGAGTCAAGAGTCTCTTCCAGAGACTCGGACCAAAATGCGGCCGCAGCCGTGACAGACGCAATACATGCAAGGGGTTGCAATATAAAACCTTGTTGAACAAACATTTTCTTAAGGTAACCCTCTAATTTTTTATCCATTGGATCTGAAAAGGCACAGCTATCCTCCACCGGGATAGTGGTACGCTTAGCCAGAGTAGAAACCGCTCCCTCCACCTTAGGGACCATCTGCCATAAGTCCCGTGTGGTGGCGTCTATTGGAAACATTTTTCTAAATACAGGAGGGGGGGAAAAGGGTACACCGGGCCTATCCCACTCCTTAGTAATTATCTCTGTAAGCCTCTTAGGTATAGGAAATACGTCAGTACTCGCTGGTACCGCATAGTATCTATCCAGCCTACATAATTTCTCTGGGATTGCAACGATGTTACAATCATTCAGAGCCGCTAATACCTCCCCTAGCAGTACACGGAGGTTTTCTAGCTTAAACTTAAAATTTGAAATGTCTGAATCCACTCTATTTGGATCAGATCCGTCACCTGCAGATTGAAGCTCTCCGTCCTCATGTTCTGCAAATTGTGACGCAGTATCTGACATGGCCCTATTATTATCAGCGCACTCTGTTCTCACCCCAGAGTGATCTCGCTTACCTCTAAGTTCTGGTAATTTAGACAAAACTTCAGTCATAACATTAGCCATGTCCTGTAGTGTGATTTGTAATGGCCGCCCTGAAGTACTCGGCGTTACAATATCGCGCACCTCCCGAGCGGGAGATGCAGGTACTGACACGTGAGGCAAGTTAGTCGGCATAACTTCCCCCTCGTTGTTTGGTGAATGATGTTCAATTTGTACAGATTGACTTTTATTCAAAGTAGCATCAATGCAATTAGTACATAAATTTCTATTGGGCTCCACCTTGGCTTTTGCACATATAGCACAGAGATATTCCTCTGAGTCAGACATGTTTAACAAACTAGCAATTAAACTAGCAAGCTTGGAAATACTTTTCAACTCAATTTACAAGTAATATGAAAAACGTACTGTGCCTTTAAGAAGCACAGAAAAGAACTATGACAGTTGAATAACAATGAACCGGAGAAATTATAAAAAACAAATTTTTCCCGGTAAAGGCATAAATTTAGCAAAGGATTGCCGCCATTAGCAATGGATAACTAACCCTTAATAGCAGAAAAAAATGTACAAAATATAAACGTTTTTTATCACAGTCAAAGCACAATCTCACAGGTCTGCTGTGAGTGATTACCTCCCTCAAAATAATTTTTGAAGACCCTTGAGCTCTGTAGAGACGATCCGGATCATGCAGGGAGAGAAACAGACTTGTGACTAGATTAAATTGCATGAGCATCGTAACATGTAAATTACGTTTTTGCTATTGCAAGTAATAAATTGATCTATACTGTACTCCCTTTTGTTATCTCCAGAAAATTTTTTTTTACAGAATTTTGGAGTTTTTTTTAATAAATTTGCAAGCATTGCAGAATTGACACTTTCTAAAACCCATTTCAGATGGTAGCAACCAATTTTTTACTTTGTTGTTGTCTACTTCTTTAATACATTGGGATAGTTGAAACTTAAGATTGGGAACCTTTCTAAAAATTATGTTAGGTCCATCGCCTAAAAATTCATTTAATGCTGCATCTCTTGTGAGAATTCCCCAGTGTTTTTGTATGATGTTCCTAAGTTCTCCACTCTGAGTGCTATGTTGGAAAATGAGTCTATTTGCTAGTTTATCATCAGTGAATTTCTTATTTTTGATTTTATATTTTAATAAATCTGACCTGTCATTTTTAAGCCAATGTTTCTGATGACAACTTTCGAGGCTTATGTAATTGTTTACGTCTATGCTTTTAAAAAAGTTTTTCGACTTCAACATTTCATTCTCAATGTATATTTCAAGGTCTAAAAATTCTACCTTGGTTTGACTATAATTCCAAGTTAGAGCTACTTTGAACTCATTTGTTTTCAAATATTCCATGAATTCAAGTAATTGGTTCTCACTTCCTGACCATATGAAGAAAAGGTCATCTATGTAGCGATGATAAGACACCAGATATTTTGCCCAGCTAGAGTTGTAAATATATTGATTTTCCCAATTGGCCATATATAAATTGTCTTAAACAAAGGGCTAAATTTTGCTCCCAGTTACAGAATGAATAAATTTGAAGCCTTTATAGGAATTCAGAAGTTTATTAGAAATCTATGCATAAAAAAGTTTTTTACTAACAATCCCATAATCAGTAACAGTTCTATAGAAATAAATAAATATAAACATATAGAGGTACATAAAAAGTCCTCCTTTAATCCCACACAGTGCAAATCAGCACCTATGGAGAGATTCTTAGAACTAGTACATAGGGATATTAAAAATATGAAAATTAATTATGGTTCCAATCTCACTAAACTAGAACAAACAGCCTTGGCAGATTTAAAAATGAATGATAAGATAGTCATAAAGCCAGCGGACAAGGGCGGAGGGACAGTTATGGATAAAACTAAAAATACAATGAGGAATGTCTTAGACAACTTAAAAACACTGAGGTATATATTGAACTTGATAGTAATCCAATAATAAAATTTAAAAAAAGACTTGAACTTCACTTGGAAAAAGGCTTAAAAACAGGCATTGTGAATAAAAAAAGAATATCAATATATCTACAACCAATTTCCAAAAACTCCCACTTTTTATATACTGCCGAAAATACACAAGGATCCATCTAACCCCCCGGGTAGACCCATAGTGTCAGGGGTTAATTCCCTCACAAGCAACTTATCGGCATATATAGACCAATTTTTACAGACTTATGTCGTAAAGACAAAATCATATTTGAAAGATACCTTAAGTATCCTTAACCATTTAGAAAAACTTGAGTGGAATCCAAATTGGTGGTTGGTGACTAGTGATGTCACGTCACTTTATACCATAATAGACAAAAATCTTGGCATAGCTTCAGTAAAAAACATCCTAGAAAAAGATGACTCTTTGGATAAAAAACAACTTGAGTTTATATTAGACAGCATAGCTATAATTCTAGAAACCAACTACTTTTGGATCAACCACCAATACTATTTGCAAGTAGGAGGCACAGCGATGGGCACCAGATTTGCGCCCAGCTATGCCAATTTATATATGGCCAATTGGGAAAATCAATATATTTACAACTCTAGCTGGGCAAAATATCTGGTGTCTTATCATCGCTACATAGATGACCTTTTCTTCATATGGTCAGGAAGTGAGAACCAATTACTTGAATTCATGGAATATTTGAAAACAAATGAGTTCAAAGTAGCTCTAACTTGGAATTATAGTCAAACCAAGGTAGAATTTTTAGACCTTGAAATATACATTGAGAATGAAATGTTGAAGTCGAAAAACTTTTTTAAAAGCATAGACGTAAACAATTACATAAGCCTCGAAAGTTGTCATCAGAAACATTGGCTTAAAAATGTCCCCAAAGGTCAATTCGTTCGACTGAGACGTAATTGTAAAGAACAAGATATGTATAAGGTTCAATCTCAAATCCTAAAAAAACGTTTAGAGAAAAATTATCCAGCTAATTTTCTAGACGAAAAAATAGAAGAAGTAACCAACATGGACAGGTCAGATTTATTAAAATATAAAATCAAAAATAAGAAATTCACTGATGATAAACTAGCAAATAGACTCATTTTCCAACATAGCACTCAGAGTGGAGAACTTAGGAACATCATACAAAAACACTGGGGAATTCTCACAAGAGATGCAGCATTAAATGAATTTTTAGGCGATGGACCTAACAATTTTTAGAAAGGTTCCCAATCTTAAGTTTCAACTATCCCAATGTATTAAAGAAGTAGACAACAACAAAGTAAAAAATTGGTTGCTACCATCTGAAATGGGTTTTAGAAAGTGTCAATTCTGCAATGCTTGCAAATTTATGAAAAAAACTCCAAAATTCTGTAAAAAAATTTTTTCTGGAGATAACAAAAGGGAGTACAGTATAGATCAATTTATTACTTGCAATAGCAAAAACGTAATTTACATGTTACGATGCTCATGCAATTTAATCTATATAGGGCGTACCTCTAGACTTCTAAAAATTAGGATGAATGAGCATATTTACAATATTGAAAAGGGTTATGCTAATCATACAGTATCGTCTCACTTTGATAAAAAGCACAATAGAAATGTAAAGGATTTGGAATTTCTGGGCATTAGGAAATTAGAACAGAATTGGAAGGGAGGAGACACACAGAATAGATTGGGACAATTGGAAATGAAGTGGATCCATATTATGGACAGCTTCATACCCAATGGTCTTAATAAAGATTTTGAAATCCATCACTTTTTGTGAGTTATTTATAAGTACAGCTACGAAGGCTATAAAATCTATATATGTCTTCTTTAATTTTTTTTTAATTTTTTTTTTATAAATTTTAATAATTTTTTTTATTTTTAATTTTTTTTTTTTTTAATTGTAATTTTTAATTTTTTTTAATTTTTTTAATTTTTTTTTTATAATTTTTTATAATTTTTAATTTTAATATTTTTTTTAATTTTTAATTTTAATTTTAATTTTTTAAAAAAAAAAATTTTTTATAATTTTTTATCATTTTTAATTTTAATAATTTTTTTTTAATTTTTAATTTTAATTTTAATTTTTAAAAAAAAATTTTTTTTTTATAATTTTTTATCATTTTTAATTTTAATAATTTTTTTTTTTTTTTTTATATTTTTTTTTAATTTTTTTATTATTATATTAATTATTACATATAGTCATTAACATCACTTAAACTAAAAAAGATATAACTAATACCTTCACATTAAGGGGTTAAAAAAAAAAAAATACCTACATATATCATCAGTATAGACACTAATTGCAGGCACAATGTGATTATGTTTTTTGAAGTTTTGCATATATATATATAATGCTATAACATTATAATGCATAATTTCCCAATTCTGGTTATCCATCTTAACATCTATGCATATATCAACAAAATGTATAAAACTGAAGTTGAAAAACATACTAGTTGTTTAATGACAAATTACCTAAATGCCAACTTCCAAAATGGAGGATGTAACCACAAACCTGGCAGAAACTCATCAATGGATTGTTTAAAAGGACTCTTGGACATGCGCACTAACATTCCTTGACAAAGCATACCAGCGAAACGTACGTCGGAACTGAACTGTTCTATATTGAGTTTTATTGCGTCTCTACACTAGCCAGGACACCTGGGGGCTTAGCGCTATTGTCTTGCTACTAAAAAGGTTTTGGTTTCTGCGGTCACACTCCTGCTGATCCATTTACCTCTTTGCAAGTTTGGCGATTTGAAGCATTTGTTACAGCATATCTGCTTTTGTACCCTTACATTGTGGTGTTATCAAGGCTTATGTGACGCTTTTATATATTTTAAAATAAATTTGTATCCAAGTTTTGCCTAGTGTACTGTTTTCCCATCAGTATAAAGTGGGAGTGTGCATATCCTTGAGCTTAGTGGAAAGCACCAACAAATGTGAGTAGTCATTTGTTACAAAACAACTACTTCCTCAAAGTGCCATTACAGATTCACACTATGTTGCAATTTTCTGTTTCCTTTTTTATGGGATCTCACTGAGGAATGCTAACAAGCTGAAAAACTCATCCAGAGGACACAGACATATCCTTGATTCAGAACTTTATTTGGTTTTCCTTTTATGATTTTTATTATAACTATGGTCAATACAACCTTCAGCCCCTAGAAACACAACCTGATTTTTTGCAATCATTTTGTTCAACAATTCACACAAACAATTCATACAAAATAAAGTGGAAACCTTGGCAGATGATTCAATTAGTTTCTCTACTTCTTTTGGAGACGTGATAATGGGGATATTGCAAACAGCCTCATAGGAATCAGTCTTATCCTGAAGAAAACAGAGAAATAAAATAACAATAATAATATTATTATAACAACAACAACAACAACAAGTAGATACAGGGGTATATAGTTTTGAAGATATTACAACTACTCTGAAAAGAGTAGCAGTTTTCTATAAAGTACTTTGTATTTTCAAATCTCCAAGGTGTTTTGTTTTAATGTAATCAAGTTTTAACCAATGACATGAAAGGGATGTGTATTTAATAAGACCAAGGCTAGATATGGTAAGCTATGAATACGGCTTACAGACGAAACGCGTAAGCTAATCTTTTCTGTGAGATACTTGATGTGTACTATGGTCACCTTTATCTTGATCTATTGGACAATAAAAGTTATGTTTTACTTTTGCTGAACTGCTGCATAGTGTTTTTGTGTGGGATGTTTCTATAAAGACCTTGTACTTTAAAATCACCAGTAACACAAATATCCTTGAAATGGAGACAATAAAGCAAATAAACTCAGAGAGTGTTTAACCCTGTAATATTGTATTTACTACATGAAACTAAAGGTTTAATGTTAGCAATGTAAATAATATAATTAAGAGGTTATTTACTGAAATCGATAAAGCACATTATTTAATGCACATCTGCAATGAAATATTTAAAATAAAGTATAAACAAGTTATTAATTATTCCCAGATATCTGTACAGCCATATTATGGTCATACATGCCAGAAGCTCAGGGGGGAGGTAATTATAACCATGTTTATTGCTTATCTTTTAACTAAACAATTTTAGGTTTAGACTAATAGGTCACTTAAAGCCAATGATTGTTGGTTGCTTTCATTTTTGTACATGGCTTATGGAAATGTTGTAGTGTTTACAAAACATTCTTGTAACTATAAAATATATTTTATATATAGTATGAGCTTTAGCAAAACATCACATGTCAAAGCAAGCCATCTCACCTGTAATGCAGCCTGGCACTTATCTACTAAACCTTGAATAAGGTAATATTTGGCCTCTGCCATCAGCTCCTTGACCTCATGCAGACTCTTTGGAAGAACAATGGTATCTTCTCGAAGGTAATTTAAAATACTTCCAAAGTGTTTTCCACAACGATCTATGAGAATCCAACCTGAGAAAAACACAGCATTAATACACTTTTATGTACACTGGCCAAGGAGATCCTCGCTAAAAGTAGGTAGCAGAAGAAGAACAAAAGTAATATACATGTCCCGCTGACTTTTACAATTTAAATCCAAGGGACCTTCAACAGTTTTCTTTATGTGTTGTGCAATGTTACTGTGTGTACAATACTACCAGCAGACATACTGTTATCTTAGAGCTTTATCTCTCATTAGCTGTTTGGGTAAATTTCTATAGAACTTAGGAGCCAGTCGCAAATTTCTTTTTTAGGAGCCAGAGATATATCATGTCTATATACAAATATTTTTCCCTTGCACCAGCAAGTAAGATATGCAAAACTAGCAATATTTTAACAATATGCTTCAGTTTAACATTTTAGTTTTAAGGGCCATGATAGTCGAAAAATTACATGAAACTGAGTTTTGCAACTTGTGCAGCAGATTGGATCAGCAACGGATCCCAAGCACTTCTACATGTGTTTAACACCCCTTTGTAGAAGGTTAAACACACAGTAGTGTATGGTTTTATGGCCCTTTAAATAGCAACAATTGTGAATTCAGTACACATTAAAAAAAGTTTTTATGTAAAATGAAACATATACCAGGATCACACCTAAAATGCCAAGGATGTTGACATGAACTCTCGGGTACAAATCATGAAATACCGCTTTATTCCTAGTAAGCGTTTCCAAGATTATTAAACATGCAGTCATATAAAAAGAATGTTTAACAATGCTTCTCTTTGCTAATAAACAAATTAATATTCCCATTGTCTACAAGTCAATCTGTAATTGTTTTACAACTTTGGACTGCACCCAATGAAGTCAGACATATGAAGAATAATGGTGTATTCATCAACAAAGAGTGAGCAAGAGAAATAAACAGAAAAGGAAAATAACATATCCAACAGAAACATATTAAAATAAGTCTGTATCCATACAACAAAGGTTGCATTATACGCCTATTCAGTATGTTCATAGTCCTGAACTGCAAATACCCATTTAGCAGAAATGAGAAGTTTAAACAAGGATTGGCAATCCATATAAACCATTAAAATGTGAAGCTATTTATTTAAACCCCTGTCAAAATGAAGCTATAAGCGATTTTAGTCACGCCCATAGCTCTAAACACCAAACCATTCTACTAAATAGGACATAAAGATTTTATGTGAAATGCACAACAATTAGAATCAAGTTTGCAGTGTGTTTGTATTTCCGGAAATGCTTCTGGGTATATGTGTTTATCATGCTGCTACAACTATATTACACAAATTTATATATAAAGTTTTATTATATAAAGTTTTATTATATATTAGCAAAAAAGAGATATGAAAAAAATAAATAAAAAGGATTGGCTGACATTGATAAAGAAGAACTCCACACTATTGATGAAGGAGTGAAAGCATTAGTATAGGTGCCAACAGTAAAGAAAAAGACTCAATTTACGGAGATCCATAGAACTTTGATGTCTTGAGCACTGTATTTTTGTAGTTAGTTACAGAGAAGAGTTGAGTCTAATTGTAGTTAAGTAATAAACTAGAAAGGCTTTTTGTTTTATGGACAATTTGAAAAGTATAGGAATATGTTAGAACTGTTGTATTAAACTCTAATAGTGTCAGCTGGTGAAGGATGCTCCCATGTGAACCTATTGTATGGGGGATTATAACTTTGCCTTTGATAAACACTATCTATATTGTCTATACGAGTTTGTTATATGTTGATACACCTTGGACTTGAAAATACTCTACAGCTGAGCATTAGTAGATAAATTAATGCGGTAATGCGCTCTGTGTATAACAGTGTAATTCTGTATCTATTGTAGTTTAAGACTAAATATAAGTAAAAATAAATAAATAAAAATGTGACTCCATTAAAAACATCTTGTCATACAAGACATTTCTGTTTAAATTGTTTAATTAGTTTAATAAAACAACTTTGCAACATACTTTCATTATTTATTTTGTTTTCCTTTACTGTAATTTAATTCTGAATTATTATTGTGGGCTTTCCAATTAATGTTAAAAATGGAAGTGTAGACACAGCTATATTCCACACAGCCATTGGTTACACACTCTAGTAAGCCATTTATAACCGTTACTAATTGGCGTCAGCAGAAAAGGTAATCTAAGTTACAATATAATTTTAAAAAATACATGTACAAACTATTATCAGGCTAATCTTTGCTCTGAATACATCCTTCAAGCAATGATTTAATGTCCCTTTAATGTTTTTAAAACAAATTAAACATCATTTTTACTGCAATTATTAGCCAAACCCCACCCACTGTTAGCTTTATTTGCAGCAGACAGTCTAGAATTTGTTGTAAGGTTAGTATAAAGTGAATTATTTTGAAATTGTTATCAGTTATACATTTAGGGTCAGATATGTAACAATGTCATAGCCTTGAAAAGTCAGCAGAGTGCATTTCAAAGTCTAAGAGTTAAAATCCCTCTATTTTCAGAGCTAATTTACATGAAAAGGGGTCAAAACAATTAATGAAAATATATTGCAAAGTTTATTCCATTATACAAAACTAAACATTTTATATACAAATCTCAAGGTTTTTACTGTGCCTTTAAGAGGGATATTACGCAACATTGTATTTTGCGCAACATTTGTCCTTGGTCCCACACTTCCTATGAGAGGACAAAAAGCAGAATGTGTAACCTAGTGCTGCACACTGCATAAACCTGCAGTTTTTAGCATTTTATGCTTTCAGGTAGCGTAGGACAAGCAATTTTCTATTTTAATACAAAAAAATAATGTGTTGCCATTTCTATATTTTGGGGAACATGATGTTTCCATTGCTCAGGCACACATCACAAAAAAACATGAATTTATCCAAAGAAAAAGATACAACAGTTATAACCACATTTAAAAAGGGACAGTCTATTACAGAATTGTTATCATTTAAAAAGATAGATAATCCCTTTATTACCCATTCCCCAGTTTTGCATAACCAACACTGCAATATAAATACACATTTTACCTCTGTGATTACCTGGTTTCTAAGTCTCTGCAGACTGCCCCCTTATCTCAGTTCTTTTGACAGGCATGAATTTTAGACAATCAGTAATGAATCTTAAATAACTCCACGGGAGTGAGCACAATGTTATCTATATGACACACATGAACTAGCAGTGTTTAACTGTCAAAAAGCACTGAGATAAGAGGCAGTTCAACAGCTTAGAAATTAGTACATGAGCCTACCTAGGTTTTGCTTTCCACAAAGAATACCAAGAGAGCAAAGCAAATTTGATGACAAAAGTAGATTCTAAAGTTGTTTAAAATGGCATGCCCTATTGGAACCATTTTAATTTTGACTAGACTGTCCTTTTAAATTGATATGCATCTTGGTGTACCATCTGTGAGCTTGGTTATCCTTATACAATTTTCTTATGTTTCAAATAAGCATCTGCAAATCTCCCATTTATATAAGTAGCATAAGCAAATTAAATATCTTACCTTCCTTGTCTGTGAGGACCTCCATACGACCACTAAACATGGCTTTCAGCATGGTGTCATGTCTTGTTAGAACCTGTACTGTGGTGTAGTATAAGGAGCCTCCTACGTTCAGCCTCACATACTTGTTGCCCAGGCAGCCTCCCTTAAAGCTATAGGTCTTAGGTTTGGCCCCTGAGGCTGGGCACATAGCTGTCAAACAAGTATCTCCGGACATTTCTCTTTGCAAATAAACAATAACTCTACACACAGTGGGCTTCACGTGTGCCGCCGTGGTGGGTTGGTTCGTAAGGATGACACGTTCTAGTTAGCAGGAATGAAAAGCCTGCCAACTTCTCTCAAACGTACTAAATCTACAGAAAAAACAAAAATATATACCAAGTATGAATCGGTCAGTTTAACTTAAAATAAAATTTGTTTATGTATGGAGAATGGTATATAGGGTAAAAATAAATGTTTGAATAAACAAGGAAGCCATACTTTAACTTTAATTAAAAGGGACATTAAACACTTTTAGATGGTAATATCAAATGATAAATTGTATTGATAAAAAACTGCAATATACTTTTAATTTATGTTGTCCCCTTTTCCTGTAATTCCATTCTGAAATTGTGACATTTTTAGTTCCTGTTAGAAATGGAAGTGCAGAACACTGCTATATTCCACACAGCCATTGGCTGCAAACTCTAGTAACCTATTTATTTATAACTGTCCCTAATTGGCCACAGCTGAGAAGATAACCTAAGTTACAACATGGCAGCTCCCATTGTTTTATATACACTAAAACTTAACACTTACTTTGTCAATATTTAAACAGCTACAAGTTATTCTCAGACTAATCTTTTCTTTAAAGTGAAGGTCCATTTTGATGAATTAGTGCCCGTTTTTTAATAAACCTATTAAAAACAAGGGCACTTTAATTCATCAAAATTGACATTACACTGTTTTCTTCAAAAACTTACCTTTTAATCCTGAATGCTGCTCCAGCGATTCCCCCGGCCGTCGGAAGCCTCTGCAGATGTCAGAAATGACGAATCAGGCTTCCTCCAATCACAGCTCTCCCCCCCCCCTCCCCCCGGGAATCTTAGCCTGATGCAATGCTTTCATTGGAGGAAGCCAGATTCGTCATTTTGGACCCGTGAAGACGGCTTGCAATGGGCGGAGGAAGTGCTGGAGCGGCTGCCAGGATTAAAAGGTACGTTTTTGGGGAAAACCGTGAAATGTCAATTTTGATTAATTAAAGTGCCCTTGTTTTTAATAGATTTATTAAAAACCGGGCACTAATTCATCAAAATGGACCTTCACTTTAATGCGTCACTATCTAGAATTTATGTTGTGTTTAATGTCCCTTTAATTAAGTATTTTTTTATACAAGCCAGTGTAAAATGTTAGGTGCCATTGACTCCCTTGCTCCTGGGTTTGTCAAGCTCTGAATAAGGTAACATGCACAATGGAAAGTTGTTTAAAATTGCATGCCGAGAGTATAAAAAAAAAAAAAAAAAAAAAAAAACAAACAAAAAAAAAACACTTTTTGTATTTTTTTTTTATTTTTTATTTTTTAACTAATTCATGATACATTTCAGAGACACTTAGAAGTCAGATAAGATCAAATATCATACATAGTGGTTATTAACAAGATAATTCTCTTGTCACATAGTATATATAGGAATACAGATAAATCAATTTCTCTGCTTGAATAAAAATAAACTTATCAGACTAACAGAAAAAAAAAATCAATTTACTCTTTGTACATGATTTGGGGTTTTTCTACATTGAACAAATACACAAATAAAATAAAACAAAAAAAAAAAAAGGAGGGGGGGGAAGGAAGAATTAAAACCTGGCACCTGTCCAGCAACGAGCTCCAAGCCTAGCACCAGGAATGGGGAAATATGTTCCTTAAGGTTAAAGCCATGAAATTATCAGACTTATGAAATTGTCTAGTAAGATAGAATTGGGTGTTTAGAGGACATGTAAGAATAATTTCCAGCCATTTGTCGAAGAATGCTTGGATCTGCTTAGCATATGATGTGGGAGTGTTCAGTTGTTCAAAAATAATCTGCAAATATATAATTTGTTTAAAGGTAGTTACAGTTGGTGCAGCCTTTTTTTCCAGTTCTGTAGAATTAATATACGGACGATCATTATAGCAGTGTTGAGTAGTTGAATTTTTTTTTATGGAAGACCATGAAAACAAGAAGAAGATGTGGAAGGGCTGTAATACTACTCTAGCACTGAGTTTCGTGTTGAGCCAATAAATTATCTTGAGCCAAAATTGCTTTATTTTTGGGCAATACCACATACAATGCAAAATATCTGCTGAGGCACCACTGCATTTAGGGCATCTATTGATTCCGCTATCCTGCCATTTAGATAATTTTTTAGGTGAGATATATACATTATTGATTAATTTAATATGTGATTCTTTCCATGAGCAGGATACTGGAGCCTCTTTAGCCAAATGAATACTTGCTTGTATGTTCTCTGCTGTTATCTCTCGGAAAAAAAGACCTCCATTTTGTTAATATATTTAAAGCTAGTTGACCTTGTTTGGCCAGCAATATCTTATATAATAGAGAAATTTAGTAAATTCTATTTCTATACAAATTAATGTAATCCCCAAATTTCCCGGATTGACTTATCTCTGAGTCTAAACCTCTATGGTCAGATATAAAGTGCTTAAGTTGTAGGTATGCATAGAAGTTATTTTTAGGGATATTATATTCCTGTGCTAAAGATTCAAAAGTTCTGACTATATATGCTCTCTCTAAACATTGACTTACATATTCCAAACCTTTTTGTTCCCAAGAGTTAAATATCCTGGAGTCTACCCCTGGTAGAAAAAGCGGATCACCTCGTATAGGCAGTAGAGAAGAAAAACGCCAATTTATGTCAAGCGCTGAGCATGTCCTTTGCCATGCAATAATCACATTACGGATTACCATGGAATTTCTTACTATTCTTGGCAATTGAGGTATAGGACAATGTATAATGGCAATACCATATTCTCCTCTATTTGAAAATTATTGAGATGATTGCTTTAGGGTGATCCAGTCGATTGCCAGTCGAGCTAGTATTGTGGTATTATACCACTTCATATCTGGAAAAGCAAATCCCCCCTGATCTACTGGTATAGATAGCTTCTTTAGGGATAATCCATGTCTTTTCCCTTCCCAGATGAACTTAGTACAGTCCCTATTAAACTGTTTTATATCTTTATTTAAAATGAAAAGAGGGAGATTCTGCATAATGTATAATACTTGTAGAAAGAGAATAGTTTTTATCATCATAATCTTAGCGGATAGTGATATTCGAAAGCTGTACCATTTTTGAAGTTTTCTAGTTGCATTTAAAAAGAAAGGACCATAGTTAAGTTGGTACCATCTATTCAGGTCTATGTGCAGATTAATACCTAAATATTTGATAACCTCTACCTCTTTGAATGGATGGGACTTAAAGCTACTTTTATTTTGATAAATCCAAAGCTTATAGCCCGAAAATGAGCTGAAAAGATTAAAGATATTCAGAGCCTTAGGTATGCTTCTTTTAGAGTTTTTAAGAAAAAGAAGCAGATCATCTGCTTACAGAGATAGGACTCTGTTCTGCATACCTAGATTAATCCCTTTTAATTCTTCTCTAAGCAAGATAGCTAGTGGTTCTATAGCCAAGTTAAATAAGAGGGGCGAGAGAGGGCACCCTTGTCTTGTTCCCTTGTGTAGAGAAAAGCTTGACGTTAAGGTCCCATTAATTAGCATAGAAGAGATAGGCAAATTATATATGGGTCTAATATACGATATAAAATTCCCTACAAATCCAAATTTATGTAGAGAGGTAAAAAGGTGGTCCCATATTACTGAATCAAACGTTTTCTCTGCATCTACTGTTAATAGAGAAAAATCTTGTTTTGAAGTAGAGTTATGTTTATGAAGCTTATTCCATAAGTCTTCTAAGAGGGTTGTCACCCTACGGATATTTTTAATAGAATAACAAGATTCCATGAAGCCAGTTTGGTCTTCCAGGATAATCTGTTGTTTTCAGTCTATTTGCAATGATGGAAGCGAGCATTTTATAGTCAACATTGAGTAAGGATATAGGTCTATAGGAGCCTGGGTCTGAATCATCTTTTTTAAGGATAAGGGTGATAACTGAAGCCGAAAAATATTTAGACATAGTATGCTTTTTGATAAAATAATTGTTAAAGAGGCTAGTTAATGTGTCAGCTATTTGAAATTTCAGGATCTTGTATAATTCAGCGGGGAGTTGGTCAGGTCCTGGGGCTTAGATACAAAAGTTTAATTTTGACTTTACTGTCCCTTTAAGGAACTCCAAAAGGTAAGTTTGTATTTTTATTTAGCAAAAATAAAAAATTCAATGTTATTTTCCAAAACAAAATTTATACTTACCAATAAGTTTCTTTCTTTCTGGATGAGGAGAGTCCATGGAAATCCATCACATGTGGTATATACTTCCTGCCAGCAGGTGGAGGTCAAGAACCCTCACAAGAGTTTTCATTCCCTCCCAAATTCACTCCCTCTCCAGTTAAAATATAGCCAAGCAGAGAGGTAGAAAAATTTAAGGAAAGGCTGAAAGCAGGGTTAAGAAGTGCAAAAAAGAACAGTCGGCCTTAGATTCTACAAAAAATAGGGCGATTTCCATGGACTCTCCTCATCACGAAAGAAAGAAATTTTTTGGTAAGTATAAATTCCGTTTTCTTTCGTATGATAAAGAGAGTCCATGGTTGACCATAAAGTGGTATACAATACCAAAGCTGAGAGTCCATGTTAAGGACGGGTAGGACAAAGAAAGGGCAGTTCCTATTTGCCGGACACTGTGGTCTGAAGGATTTTCCTGCCAAAAGTCGCTTCTGAAGAAGCAAAAACATAAAAACGGTAACATTTGGAAAAGGTACGAAGAGAAGTGCAAGTTGCTGCTTTGCAAATCTGTTCCAAGGAAGCCTCATTTTTGAAGACTCAAGAAGTAGATACAGATCTAGTGGAATTTGCAGTAACTAGTTTTGAAGGTGGTTTTACCACAACCAAGTAAGCTTTATGTGTTTCAGCCACCAATTAGCAAACGCTACCCAAGAGCTAAAGTAAAAATGGGCTGGCTCCTATGCTTAAATTTCTGCTTTTTCAAATAAAGATACCAAGAGAATAAAGAAAAACTGATAATAGGAGTAAATTAGAAAGTTGCTTAAAATTGAATGCTCTATCTGAATCATGAAAGAAAAAAATTGTGTTTTTAGTCCCTTTAATCTGGTCCACTGGAACAGTTTTGCAAAACAGACAGGGAAAACGAACAGCACTTTTTCCTGAGCTGCATTAAAATCCCTGGAGGTTCCCTCTAATGGGTCAGACATACAGAAAAACAATTGTAATAATTACAATAATACAAGTAAAAGTAGAAATGAAGGCCACAAAAAATGTAGACACAAAAAATGTGAACATTTCCCACCCACTTAGCAGCTCTTATGAGGGTACTCACAACCTTCTGGGCAAGGAAGGGTTAAAATCCAGGCTATTAGATGAGAAAAGGTCTAAAGGATGCCTCAGAGAAAAAATCTGTTATTTTCAGAGCGGAGAAAATGAAGCAAAAGGGCACCAGGGAAAGGGGGTGTGGCTAAATAAAAGTAAAAAAAAAAAAAAACACATTATCCAGAGGGTCCCGAACTGATCCCCATCCACACCGCTATGAAAAGGAAATGAACCGCTAACTGCATAGCACAATTAATGGTTCTTTTAAAGAGACAATAACAACTTTAAAAAAAAAAATTAATTGGGGGGGGGAAACATAAGTGAGTGTAGGGAATGATACTGGATAATTTGGAGCCCAAATTTCAAAAATATATGCATTAAGCACATAATTAAAGCACCAAGTGAAAGCGCTGGAAACCCCAAAACTATATGGTATCTATGGAATAGGAAACCAGTGATAGCAAACGGGCTATATGTGGTGTCTGAGTCACTTACCTTGACGGCAGAACCCCTGCTCATGCAGTAGAGAGCCCATCCAGTGCAATTAAATATACTGCAGAGGATCTGAACGGATATACCTGTAACCCCCTTGGTGGAGGCTGGGGCACGGGGTCCCCTTGATGCCAAAGCGCAATTATGGCTGAGAGATTTATCTGAGAGTGTACTGACAACACCGTAAGAGAGGTAATCCTCAACCCCTGTTTCACTCATCCTTTTTAAATCTTCTTTAGTGAAACTGAAAGAGGGGGATAGAGATTCAAGTCAGGTCTGAGCTCCCAATAAATAAATAAGAAAATCTTGATTGCAGAGCACTTCGCTCAACCTCTCACCTCGGAGGCCAAGAACTAACTGGAGAGGGAGTGGAAGCTCTTGTGAGGGGGGTTATTGACCTCCACCTGCTGGCAGGAAGTATATCCCACATGTTATGGACACCCATAGACTCTCCTCATCATATGAAAGGAAATAAAAACAACAACCTTATTTGGAATGGAAGTGATGCATTAAATAAATAATTTCATTGTGAGCTGAAATTAAAAACATTCAGGAACAAACCACATAACACTATAAAATTTTGATTAAATTTTTTTTTTTCCCCAAGATCAAATAATCTATATACAAGTTTGTACAAATTCAAACATTATACAGTATATAAAAATGTGCTCGTAAGTGAGGGAAATGGAGAAATAAAAATTTGGGTCCAGAGTGGCTGAGTTTTTATGGAGTTAGTTGCTGCTCCTGAAAGTTGTTAAAGGATAAGTGATCCAGAAGTGGAAATGTACACGGACAAGTTATTTGGGGATTTAAAAAATGTTTGTCAACTTATGCATAAATGACAATAAACTGGCTAGGGATACAAACTGGCTAAAATAATGAGCTTGCACTCTCACATCAAGAGAATCCTAAGTGGGTGAGTCCCCCCACTGTGTCTCTAATTTTTCTAACTTTATTACAGTAGGTATCCTTATTTTATCTAGGAGTGGCCCTGGAATAGCTTGAAGTGCCAAAGAAAACCCATATATATCCTACTCTTGTATGAAAAACAATTGCTTTTCATTAGAATTCAGATAGAGCATGCAATTTTTTAAAAAAAAATTTTCAAATGTACTTCTATTATCAAATTTGCTTTGTTCTCTTGTTATTTTTTTTGATGAAGAGATTTCTAGATATGTAGCGTACACATTTCTGGACCACTACATGACACAAAATTATACTGCCATCTAGTGCTCTTGCTAATGTATAACATTGTTACAAAACAGCTGACATATGGTACTGCAGACACGTATGTGCAAACGGCTGAACTTATCTTCCTGCTTTTCAATAAAGGACAACAAGAAAACAAAGAAAATTGATAATAGAAGTTTGAAATGTGTTTAAAATTGTATGCTCTATCTGAAACATGAAAGAAAAATGTTGGGTTTGATGTCCCTTTAAAGGGGCAGTAAACCTAGAAAATGTTGTATAATTCTGCACATAGTGCAGAATTATATAACATTAATATATTAGTTCTAGCTTTATGTAATATAATATTGCCGCTGGAATTTTTATTAAAAAAAAAGAGGATTTTTCAGACTCGCCCTCTGCGCTCTATTGAGCGGGTCTAGTTTTCACTCTGAGCGCATCTGGGCAGCTGTCTAGTCACAGCCCGGCCCGACCGCGCCATTACACTCAATGTAGCTCACTCCTGCTCTGTCTGAGAGCGGGAGCGAGCTACATTGAGTGTAATGGCGCGGTCGGGTCAGGCTGTGACTAGACAGCTGCCCAGATGCGCTCAGAGTGAAAATTGTATGATCTGTCAGAATTTTAAAAGAAAATGTTTGGGTTTAATATACCTTGAATATTGGAGTGCTCTACCAATAATAACAATACTACTAAATGTTGATGTTTTTTCTTTAAACTTATTAATATAGGCTGATCACCTTTTTTTAATCATTTTAATGTTGAAAAATATTTGTAGTTGCGTGGGGTTACATTAAGTAAATACAAATTTCTGTGTTATTATATGAAATCTCTTATAAATTTATATAGGTCTATACTATTGCTGGCAAAACACATTACACAGACTTTCCCTATTTAATTCTAGTTTTTACTCAGGATACAAAACTTTTACAAAAGGAGTCACATCATTTGTTTTCACCATACTAACATTTCCTCTAAATCCTATGGGAAACAACTCATACAGTAAAATTACAGACTGAAAAATGAAGGTCAGATAAGTCTGTCATCCTGTTTCCGATAATTTTATAAAGCTTACTTAAAATTACATAGGGGAAACAAAATTAGAAAATATTTTTAAATGCAAGGTACAAAATAATAATAGTCTTGGATATTATCAATTATATTATAAACACAGATTTGTGCGACTAGATGCATATTTATTAATAATAAATGTGTAGCTATAACTAATCCCCTCCTTGTTTGCGAGTAGATTACATTGTGTCAATTATTTCCTTTTTTGTTGGTTCATACAAGTAGCGTTTACAATACAATCACTTTTATCCATCAAAATGTACAATGTAACTAAACGTCTGGGCACCATAGAACTTTAATAATTCCAAAGGGCATTTTACAACACCAATGAGTATTCTGTATAAACTTAGAAACATGAGACCACTACACATTGCAGTTATGAGCCCAGTTCTATGATCCTGTCCTTTACTAAGGGACAGTAAACATCAAAAATACAATTGTTTAAAAAGATAGATAATCCCTACATTTAGCCCCAACCAGCAAGGGCTACCCAGGTGCTGAACCAAAAATGGGCAGACTCCAAAGCTTTACATTCCTGCTTTTTCAAATAAAGATACCAAGAGCACAACAAAATTGATAATAGGAGTAAATTAGAAAGTTGATAAAAAGTGCATCCTCTATCTGAATCATGAAAGAAAAAAAATGTGGGTTTCATGTCCCTTTAAATATTTCAGATAGTGATATTTAGTTACGCCATTAAAAATCATGTAGAGTTATCGGTTACCTATAAGTACATTTTACCACAAGGATCTTTGTCTTCTGTATATGACATACTCCATCGTGTCATACACAATCTATACATCTACAGCTGCTTTTGATGCCACAAGTAACAATTTGAAATAACACTGTTAGAAGATCATGATCGTCTTTCTTCCTCGTTGCGTTTCTACAGCCCTACCCTTTTCTATAAACCCATTTAGCCCCTCACATACGGCCTATACAGTGCTTGAAACACACCTGAATCCACGGCTCCCAGGTCAGACTCACGTTACTCTCACTCAGTTTCCACTAGTTTCACCCATATTTTTCCTCTGGATGAAGTCATTTCCGGGACCCGTTACCACGGAAACCCTCCCACTGCAGTTTAAGCATGATTGATGCTTTTTCATCCACAAGGCATACTGGGTATTGTAGTCTTTGCTTTCCTTGTCTTGTTACGCTATTTTACATATATACGCTTATTAGAGAAGGCATCTCTTTACTACAATGATATGTCACGTGTTTATATTTTTTCAACAAACATAACGGCTTCTGTATTTTGTAGATGTTTAATATAATAGGCACAAAGCAGACGTGCGTTGACGTGTTCTTGACTGAGCTGCTACAGACTCTGCTATGGGAACAGTCCCATCTGCAGCCTAGAAAGTAGAGGAGATACCCAGCGCTAAATAACATAGAAGGAGGGACGTACAAACACCAGCCGACACGCGGAGGATTTAATATCCACAGTCTGGAGAGCAGAGCAGACTGAAGCGGAAAACCCGCTGCCTAAAACACATTCAGTAACGGTGAGTACAACATAGCCATTTATTTACTGAATTTTGAGTCCACTATTCTAAATACATGAAAAATACAATGATTAATATATATTTAATTAGGAGTGTGCAGTGGCTATTTGTTTTCCCTCAACTTAGATACCTGCTCTAAAAAAATATAAAACAAATGCAAAAGTATTTAAAAGACAAGTTTCTTGTGTGCAGTCTGTATGTTATATTTGTAACATATTTGTAACACCGTTTGTAACATATTATTGCACGTGTTTTGGGACAACAAACAATGGTAAAATGACGGGCTATTTGCAGAACTAAACTGCTGCAGGGTGAGCACTTGGCTCGCTCTTGTGGGCACTGGCAGTCTGCCCGGAGTAAACGTGGCGGTAGCACAGGACAGACAACGTTATCTCTATGGTACCTAAAATTGCGTTCGAGGAAATGACGTCGCTAAACAACAATCGGCTGTCGCCGTGGCAGCAGGAGCAGGGAGTCATAGTGAAGCCTGAGCAGCTGTTAGAAGAGGTAACGTTTGTGTGTGTGTTGCACCCTGCAGCATTGTTTATAAAGTTATCCTGTGAATTGAGAGGAATTTGCAATCTGTGATCTGTCCGGCAAGTCCAACAAAGCTTCTGTGCCAATGTATAATATTATGAATTATTGCAATGCTCTATGAACTGCTTATTTTCTTTATTTAGTTACTACTGCTTATGGACCTGATGATGGAATACTCGCAGACATGGAGAGAAATGTTGGGGGGCTTTTTGAATAATATATTGTAATGCAGGTGTTTCTCCATCATCTCCTGATAGGGTTGCCAGATGTCCAGTATTCAATCAGGCTGTCTAGTAAAATAGTTGCAATATACTGGACGTTTAAAGGGACATGAAACGAAATTTTTTTTTTCCATGATTTAGAAAGAGCATGCAATTTTAATCAACTTTCCTATTAACTTCTATTATCTAGTTTGCTTTATTCTCTTGATATCCTTTTTGAAAATATCTAAAATAGGCTTAGTAGCTGCTGATTGATGGCTGCAAAAGATGCCTCATGTGATTGGCTCACCCATGTGCATTGCTATTTCTTCAACAGGGGATATCTAAAGAATGAAGCAAATTTAGATAATAGACGTAAATTGGAATGTTTTTTTTTAAATTGTATTATCTATCTGAATTATGATGGAATTTTTTTTGGTTTCATGTCCCTTTAAATGATCATTTATTTATAATGCACCAGCAGATTACACAGAGCTATACAAAGAATAAAAAACATTACAGGGATACAGTAATAAACAAACACGTACAGTAGGGGTAAATAACCGTTGCAGGTGCAATAATTGAGTTATACAAAAGGAGAGGAATGCCCTGCATTTGAGCACAATCATTAGTAGTTAACTTTAAACACAAAGTGGCCTACAGGTAGACTGGCTCTCAAGCTTACAAAGTTACAATCTAAAGGAGAGGGAATGGACATAGAAGGTAAGGGAGAAGAGCAAAAAGTCTGATATAAGGCAGTGTAAACTGAGTGAGTGATGTCATAGGGAAAAAAAGTGTATGGTGACTGAGCAAAAGAGGTTTGGAAAAGTGTAAAAGAATGTGGTAAAATGGCAATACAAAGGCTGTGAGTCTGAAGTGGTTTCTCTATCCTGGATTATTAGTGACAGCTGCACATAATTATTGTTAGAAGGTGTGTGTGTGTATATATTAAGGTAAACACTAGGGTGGGATGATTGGAGGCCTAGTGCTTGCAAATCTGGAGTCTGTTAGTTGTGAGGCTTGTAAACTGTTTTGCAAATCTGGAGTCTGATGTTAGTTGTGAGGCTGTGAAAGAGAAACGTTAAATGTCAACATTTTAACCCTTTAAGTGCACATAACAATATGCGGTCGTTATCTGCACAGTGTATTTTGTGTGTATGACAACCATGTGTTGTAATGGGGGGGTGCTTTTGGAGCTGGTTTTCTAGGGCTCTGGCATGACCAGGGAATCTGAGGATACAGTTGATGATCCAATAGTAGGATAGGTATTTCCATTACCCCTACCTGCACAGAGACCCCCCAAGACCCTCTTAAAAATAAACCTCCTATATAAGTTTCAATAGCCAGGTGATCAGATGATGTGATAAAATGTGCATTTATTTTGATAGAGGCTCATGGGAGCCTCTGTGCAGATCAAATATACATAACTATACCAAAAGCCTTTTATTTGTGTGGATAACCCCTTCTTTTTACTATAACGTTTTTAGGGGGGAAACACATAGACCCACACACTGTTTATAACCTTGGGGGTTTTTTTTATTTAAATTTCACAAATTTTTGTTGCAGGTTTCTTACACATACACACATGAAATAATGGTAGAATTTGAATCTGATGGGTCTCCTGGAAAGAAAAAGATATATAATGTGTGGGTTTTTCACTGAAAAATTACCCACAGTACTGCCTAAAACCGAGCAGCATTTAAAAACTAAATGGTTAAATTTGGCAGCTAAATTTTAAAGGCCTCCTAGTCATAGAGGGTAAAACATACCTAACTTTTTACACTCTAATTACTACCAGTAGCAAAGCTGTTACTACACCAGTTTGTGTGTAGTACATGTAGCCACTGGGGTAACCAGTGTTCTCCAGGAGTTTTTTAATGGGTGCACCACCCGGCTGGTTTCACTGACCACCCAGCTAAAATTGTAGCCAATCTTAAAGTGATTGTAAAGTTGCGACTTTTTGAGTGCTTCTGTAGGTAGCCTATCTGTAAGTTAGTAAAGTTGCTAAGTTTTTTTTGTTTTGTTTTTTCCATTTTTAAATGTCAAATAATTATTTATTTAAACATTTCGTCTTACCACGCCTCACTCCTCCTTCATTGTACTCCTGCTCTAAGCTCTGTTTTATGTAGAGATCGGTCCCACCCGCTCTTGCTCCCGAGCCAGTAAGCTATGCGCACAAACCACGCTATTGAATCCCTTGTGTGATCAACACGCATGTGTCACACGGGTGCAAGTTTTTACATTGCAAGTCTGTTAAATAACTTAAGCATCCGCTATAGAGGGGGCGGATTTGCTAAAGTCCTGGTCGCCTAACATCCAGGATTTCAACTGAATGCAAACAAAAACTCCATTGGGGAAAAAATAGTTGACATGGAGCCTGGTGGAATACGTTAAAGCATTAAAGGGACATTAAACACGAAATACATGCTAGATAGAATGATGCATTCAAAGAAAAGATTAGTTCATGACTAACATGTAGATGTATTTTTTTAAAGTTTCATTAGTTGTTTATAAAGTGACAAAATAAGTGTAAAGTTTTAGTGTCTATAAAACACTGGGAGCTGCCATGTTGTAACTTGTGTTACCTTCTCTGCTGTGGCCAATTAGGGACAGTTATACATAGGTCATTAGAGTGTGCAGGCAATGGTTGTGCTGGATTTAACAGTGTTCTGCACTTCCATTTCTAACAGGAACTGAAAAGCTCACAATTTCAGAATGGAATTACAGGCACAGAGGACAAAATAAATAATGAAAGTATATTGCAGAGTTTTTCTATATACAATTTATCATTTTATATTACCATCTCAAAGTGTTTAATGTCCCTTTAATAACTTTCCTTTTATTGAGAAAAAAACAAACAGTGAAACAGTTTGCTTTCAATGTGTAACAAATGCCGCCTTGAACATGCGCAACTTTACAATCACTTTAAGTTAAAATGAGTTATAATTAAAATTAGTCAATATTCATTGCACAAATCATCATTAAATGCATGTGTTAAATTCTGCAATGAATTTGTGCTTTGGATAGCATAAAAAGTGATATTATAGGGAGTATTACATTTCTCCTACCCACCTACTTTATAATGCAACCCAGCTGGCAAAATTTTCTGTGAACACTGGATGATGTTTATGCTGTTTGTGTTACTGTTAGTCAAGATAGTGTCAAATCACTACTCTGTGTGTTACTAGTAAAGAGGTAACATTGTTTCTAGGATGCTGGCAACTAAGGGGATACAATCACTGCTTAGGATGGGGCCTATAAGATAGAGCTTTGGTTAAGGGGTCATGATTACCCTCACCTTCCCCCTGTGCCAAGTCACTTATACATCGTCCAATATTTTTTTGTAGGACAGCTGGCAACCCTACGCCAGAGTTCTAAATAGTGAGATAAACAACTCTCAAGTTAAAATTCTGATTATTTTAACCTTATGATGGAATAATCTAGATTTTATTAAAGAGACAGAAACAAGTATTTTGCTATTCTTAATCTTTACTGCTCTGGACAACACTTAAAAGCAATACATAACATAAGAAAAAACATAGGCATTAACAGAAAAAACATAACCAATCAGAATACAGTATAAATTGTCAGATATGAAGTGACCAAGATGGTCACAGATGAAGGCGTGAGCCGAAACGCATCTGACCACTTAGTCTACATGTAGTTTTTATGTTCTATTATTTTACTTTCTATGTTGCTCACAATAAAGGTGCTTTGGATTTCAAATTTCGCTTGAGACCCGCTTTCTTTGTATACACTCATGAAGTGACCAATGGCATAACATCAGAGGTTATAAATGTCCAAAACACTATAAAACGTCTTCTTTAATCTTTGTTGCGAGAAGACAAAAGAAAGTAGGAACGAACAGAAAACAAAAGTCCGAACAAGAAGCAAATAAGCTGAATAACACAACCAGGAAGATGGGAAAACTTAAGATGAAACTGAAAAACTATTCTTGACGATGAAGGAAATACAGAAGAAGAACTTGAAATATTTAACTGTTGTAGATCAGAAGATGATGTCCCTTGAGCTTTGGGGTTCTTAAATTCCTGGATTTGCCGGAACTGGTGCCAAAAATATATAAAAAATGTAAGATATATAACAATATACAAATTGTACAAAATAGGGAGGGACAAATTCAAGAGGTGGGAAAATACTAGTCGCTGTCTCTTTTTAATAAAATCTAGATTATTCTGTCATAAGGTTAGGATAATCAGAATTTTATTACAAGGACATAGACTCATATTTTGCTAGTTTTAAAGCAAATGAATCAATAAACCATATGGTGTGGAATAGAAGAAATAGGTTTAAAATAAAATTGACAAAAAATATTATCCGAAGACCAATCTGCAGCATTAAGAATCTCTTAAGGAGAAGCAGATTTAGAAATGGTCTTAGAAGCAGAAGCTCCTCTAATAGAGTGAGCAGAAAAAATATTATCCACACCAGCTAGTAACATGATCCATTTAACCCACCTACTAATAGAAGTGGAAGAAACAGGTAAATTAGGAGGAACATAGGAAATGAGAAGTTGGTTAAACTTGGAAGATCTTAAGGAAAGAGTTCTTGACTCCGTATTCTTTTAGACAGGAGACAACACAAAGTTTAGGATAGTTAAAAAAGTAAGGATAAAATAAAAGATAGTTTAAGATAAGAAATAGGGACCCTTGAAGGACCAGATTGTGAGGCTCTTCATTTGGATTTAGAAGAATGATTTCTAAATGAGGAAGAAGTAGAGGAGAGCGAAATTACATCTCTAGGAGAGCTGGGAACCACGACTGAGCAGGCCACCAAGGCATTATGAGCAGGATAAACAGAAGATTCCTCCTGACAAAAGAAATGGTCTGAGGAATCATCGAAAAAGGAGGAAACGCATAAACTCCCGAGGTTGGCCATGTCTGCCGAAAGGCATCTATTGTCAAAGCTTCTGGGTCTGGTCTCCAAATGAAAAAAGGATGAATCTGAAAATTCAGACGCAAAGCAAAAAGGTCGATCACAAAAGGACCCCTCAGAAAATGAATCTGATTGAAAAGAGATTTGTTCAGATGCCAGTTTCTGGAATCCTTGAGAAAACGGGAACCCTGCCTGAAGAAAATGTTGTGAGACACAAAGATGAATAAATTCCCTGGTAAGGTCCGACAATTTTTTTTGGTGTAGTACCTCCTAAACGATTGAGGTACCTGACTGCAGAAATATTGTCCATCTGATTTAATACTGAAATAGGAGCATTGTTTTTCACAAAACTTTTTACTGCAAAAGAACCAGCTAAAAGTTCTAAACAATTGATGTGAAGGTTCCGTTCTTCTGAGGACCATTTCCGTCCTGTAATATGAGGACCAAATCTGGCTCCCCAAACAGAATTGCTGGCATCGGATTCTATAATAATGTCTGGGGCATTGCCAAAAATAGCTTTGCCATTCCATGCTTCCATATTTGCAAGCCACCAGTGAAGTTCCATCCTGGCTTCTTGTGAAAATAAGAGAAACCCTGACGAAGATAATAAGAGCCAGAGTTAAAATAGAAAAATAATTCTTGTTGAGAACATAAGAAATCTCCTTCTTGATATTCTTTATTTTCTCTGAAGGAAGACTCAAGGTAGCTTTCTTGGTATCTATTGCAAAACCTAGAAAAATCCGAGATTGAGAGGGAGATAAAAGGGATTTCTTCTGATTTATAATAAAACCCAAATTCTGAAGAAGAGAAACTGAAAGATTTAAATGTTGAAGACGAATAATAGCATTTTGATGCATGATCAAAATATTGTTTGTTTAAATAATTAGACGAACACCTCTCGTTCTGAGCCAAACAACCACTGGCGGAAGTAAGACCAAAGGGAAGACAAGTAAATTGCCAGAGACTGCCTTTCCTATGGAAATGAAGAAAGTTCCTGAACGACGGATGGATAGGAACGGTGAGATAAGCATCTTTTAAATCCAACCGAACCAACCAATCGTCTTCCAGGAGACAATCTCTTAGAAGGTGAATACCTTCCACTTTGAAATGGTTTAATTCCAGATGAAAATTTTAGATCTCTTAGATTTATTACTGGCCGAAAAGAACCCTCTTTCTTTTTTACAATAAACATGTTGCTTATGAAGGACTCTGAGACAGGAGCTTTTTCTATAGCTTTTTTTTTGAGGAGATCTAAAAATTCCATATCTAGATGAAAAAGATTTATCTGGGAGAATTTTATGGGATTGGGCATCTTTGATTGGGAAAAAAAGGAGAGAAACAAATTGGATAAAGGCCAGAAACTGATTGAAGAACCCAAGGCTCTTGAATTATTACTTGCCAATTGTGGATAAAGAGAGTCTGCCTCCAATTCTTTGAGGGGGAAAAAGTGTGGAATGACAAATGAGAGAATGAGAGGATTTTTCCAATCAACGGTCTTGATCTTGTGGGGAAGAACTTGGCATGAGATGTTGATATGCACAATTTTCAAAAAGAAGGACCTTGAAATGTTTGGACAGCCGGCAAAGCGGCCACTACCTCTCCTGGCCTTATTTGGTTGATCAAAATTTTTCTTTGTACTGGTTTTTCTTATTTAAAGAATTAAGAGTTTACATATATTTGAAGCTCTTTAAGGCCAGCCTCTCCAAATAATAAACCATTTGCAAGAGGACCCATCTCAGTGGGGGCAAAATCACCAATTTGATTGTCAATTTTCCTTAATATAATATGGCGTCTTCGGGTAGAAAGAGCCAAATTTGCATCTCCAAATAAATAAACAACCCTTTGAATCCATTCACGCATAACTAATGGGTCAAGGGAAGAGTCATTAGAGATTGCTTCTTCAGTTAATTCGAAAAGCTTGGTTATAGGACCAAGAATATTGATGTATTTGTCTTGACAGGCTTTGAGAAATCTGTCAGGGCCCTTCCTAAAGTTAAGATTTTTAGAGCCAATAAACTTTAACATATTCTGATCAATATCAAGTGTTAAATGTTTATTATACGGTAATTCAGGTCTAAGACATTCTGCTTTAGAATATTTTTAGTTTTCTTGGAAAGGGGTTTACAAATATAGTAATCCAAAAATTTAGCAACTCTTTTGGTCGGTCTCCATTTAAAAGGATCTGGGATGATCTAAATCATTAGGGTCAGTAAACAAATTCCCAGCATTATCATAAAGGTGTGTTTTTTTTATTTTGTTTTTTGTTTTTTTATCTCTTATTAGGGGATTTTTTTTCTTCTTTCTATATTTCTTAGCATCCTCAGAAGAGGATGAGGAAGATGAATTATTCAAAATTAATTTGTTACTATCGGAGTCAAAGTCAGAATTATCCTTATAATTTTCATCAGAATTATCAACATTTTTGTCAGAAAAGGAGTCCGATTCAGTTGTAGAATCTAAGTCTACGTCAGCTCTGTTTTTAAAACTTTTCTTAGAAACTTTGTTATATACATAGTCAGAATCTGATAAATTAAGTTCATGTAAAGCAGGGTCAGTCTTGTCTGAATGCAGCAGACATGAATGACATTTGACTTTTTTGTGAGGAAAACTTCTGTCAGGAGATTTTAAATGTTTTCTTTTATTAGATGCTTTTTTAGGAATATAAGCTTGAGACTCCTTGACAGATAACATAACAGATTGCATCTATTGTTGCATCTTGTTTTGAAAATCCTCCATTGAGGAAATGCAATTTTGCATAGTCTTATCAGGATTTAAATTAGTAGATTCCTGAGACATAATAAATAAAAATTAAACTGTTTTGAAATAATAAATTTTTAACAAAATACAGAATAAAATGTAAAATTAAATAATATTTCCCAGTTAGTATAGGGATTCAAACCGGTGACTCTCTAAATTCCTAAAACAAAATACTAAACCACTAGGCTATTAAACAAGTAACAGAAGATGTGGCTAAATATATGAGCTAAATATCTAAAATATGTGTAAAGAAACAATTGTTGCCAAAAGAATAACACATTTTCTCAGAATGGCAGGATAGTAGCCAATCCGTAATCAGCTAGAGGCAGAGAAACAAAACGTCAGAGGGAGGCGGGAAAATGACAGACAGGAAGAAGATAAAAGAAAAAGCTAGGAGGAAAGTCAGAAACGGATTCACAGAGAAGCGAAACACCGGAAAGGTTAAACCGGAGTAAACAAAGCACAATTACAAAACAAAAAACAAAGAAAAATGAAAACTTTATAAAAAAGAAAAAACTGGAAAAAAATTAAAATCAACACAGAGGATAAGAATAATTTGAAAGTCTATACATATTAAAATATACCAAATTCGAAACTCAAATAAATATTTTACACATGAACTTGTAAAATACTTAGCTTTTAATCGAGCAGCAAAGAAAAAGGATGTTTTATAGTGTTTTGGACATTATATAACCTCTGATGTTATGCCATTGATCACTTTATAGCTGACCATTTATACTGTATTCTGATTGGTTATGTTTTTTTCTGTTAATACCTATGTTTTTTCTTATGTTAAAGGGACAGTCAACACCAGAATTTTTGTTGTTTTAAAAGCTAGATAATCCCTTTTATTACCCATTCCCCAGTTTTGCATAATCAACACAGTTATAATAACTTGTATCTAATCATCTTCTGACAGCCCCCTGATCACATGACATTGTATTTATTATCTATTGACTTTCATTATAGCCAATTAGTGCAGTGTCTGCTACAATCCACGGGCGTGCTCACAATGTTATCTATCGGGTTTACCTGAACTAGCTCTCCCCTGCTGTGAAAAGCAAATACAAAAGCATGTGATTAGAGGCGGCCTTCAAGGGCTTAGAAATTAACATATGAGCCTTCCTAGGTCTAGCTTTCAACTAAGAATACCAAAAGAACAAAGCAAAATTGGTGATAAAAGTAAATTGGAAAGTTGTTGAAAATTACATGCCCTATTTGAAACATGAAAAAAAAATTTGGACTTGACTGTCCTTTTTAAGTATTTCTTTTAAGTGCTGCCCAGAGCAGTAAAGATTAAGAATAGCAAAATATGAGTCTCTGTCCTTGTAATAAAATTTGCCTTTCTAAAATAGTTTAAGGGATCCCACTGTACTGAAGAGACTTTTTAAATAATCTCACCATAAGGTAGACCTTTAGATAAACATGCTCTTTTGGTGTTGATGCACTTCAAAGGGACAGGAAACCCCAAAATGTTATTTCATTATTTGGATAGAACATACAATTTTAACTGGAGAAGGGTCATAGGCAGGCCACTTATATAAATGCTTGTTACAAGGCAATATGCTATACCTTAAGACTTTGGGTCAGAGGATTTTCTTTCAGCTCCAGTGGAGCATATGATAAGGCGGCTCCTCATTTGCCTTAGTCATCACATATGAACAGTGATCCGTTGTATACAACATACTGTTATTTCTCTACCTACATGTAACTATGAATACTATTCTGCCTATGTACTTGCATGATTGCTATATATCTCCTTTTTTCAAGAGAAATTACTGAGGCACTTAGATCCCCGGTATACATACTACCCATGTATAGCTCCTATGGTTGTTACCTAGGGGTCCTCGGGTTAGTAGGGGTGTAGTGTACTCGACTTCATCTCTCACTTGCACTATGCTGTTACTTTGAACTGCTGTATTTATCCTGTTCTTTGGACCAGGGATCTGGAGCTTAAATCCCCATATGTTTCTGCCCTGGTAATACCTCCTTTGAGTCTCTAGGGGGTTCAGGTCTCAGAAGGGGTGTAGCTGATTTCTTCTGAGTCTTTACTTTGCTGTAACTACAGCTTTATGTACTATTTATCACTCTGATGTTATGATTGTCAGTGACCGGTCACGTGATTCAGTTATATGGACTTCAGTCTTTAGCATACATGTCTAGTAAGCTTGATGTATACTAAAATGTATGTATTTTGTATATATTCTAGTGGGTCTCCTACCATTTTGGAGGTGTTACAGTACTGAACTAGACATGACGTGTGCAATATATCCTATCTGACCCTTACGTTAATAAATATTTTAAGAGTGCTGTAGTTCCTGTCTTGATGTGATAAGCACACTAGCATATCTATCTATATCTCTCTTGAATGTTGGTACAGTTTTAAACAACTTTCCAATTTACTTCCATTGTCAAATTTGCTGAATTATCTAGTCAACCAATCACAAAAAACAAATGTGTGCAGGTACCAATTAGAAGCAACTCCCACTAGTATAGGATATGTGCGTATTCTTTTTCAACAAGGGATACTAAGAGAACAAAGCACATTTGAAAATAGAAGTGAATTTAAAAGTGTCTTAAAATTTAATTTTGACTTTCCCATACCTTTTAAAGAACCACGAGCATGTTAGAAACTTTTACATACATTTTGTTGCTTGGAGTGTGTAAGAAATAGTAACTAGTTCTTATTATTAATCACTAAAAGGTCAAAGCTGTATTACCAAAACTACTATTGCCTAGAAAAAAACTGAAATCATGCCCCTTTAACAGTGTATGTCTGTAAAAAAAACTAGGGGTGTCTGTTAAAGGGGCATGAAACACAAACACATTATTTCATGGTTCAGATAGAGTGTAACAATCTTCTTTTTGTATCCTTTAGCGTGCACATGTCTTTATAATTCTATGGCAGCAGTGTTTGCAACTATTCATTCATTGCTATTAAAACTTTAAAGATTTTTTTCTTTTTTATACTTTTCAATTGTTCTGGTCATGGTGCGCCCATAGTTTACTGAGATTAGATTCGCTTTTTATAAATTCTGTCATGTGCATTGAATTTACATTGTCTAAAAATATTTAAATGGTATGGACACTGGTCAAATCTACCAGAGCATGCAGTGTTCTCCACAGAAAATGCTGCCAGTCGGGTGGCATTATAAAGTAGCCAGGGGGGGTAAGTGTAATCATTTTTTTAATATTATTATAACATTTTCTGCTTTCCAAATGCACAAATTAACTGCATAATTTAGAATAAATGTATTCAATGATAATTTGAGCAATAAACATTGAGAATTTTTAATATTACGTAATTTTATCCACGTGGTCATCTGAGTAGTGCACCAATAAAAAGGTACTGGGGAGAACACTGGCATATTATTCCTCATTTACTGTAAGTTGCAAGTGTTGAATAGATTGGTCACATTTTATTTGCATGTTAAGGCGATTTGAGTTTACATCTGTTTCACAGCAATGTTCTAATGACCTTGTGCTGAACCACAAGTTTCTTGTGTAAATACCTGTTTTTTGCTAGAGGCAATTGTAGCTGTTTAGCTGTAAAAAATAAAAACTTGATACATTTCTTTAAACCTGAAACTATATTATCTTTATTGGGTGGGTAAAAAGGGATACACTCATTTGTGATCATCTGGTTACCTTTTGGGCAAACCAATAATGTTTACTACTACACCGTCAGATTTGCTTACAAAATAAAGTGACTTTCCTTACACTGGTGATGTTTTAATAGCAGGGACATTTGACTGTTTATTTTATGATTTTACAATATTTTCTCTTTTTTATAATATATGTTATATAATTATTATTAATATTTTACTTCTAAAATGGTGGGGCTTGGAATTTACCCATATAGGTTGATTTTTGGATATCTAATTTTTGGTGTTCTTTAGACTTAATGCACATTGGGAGCAATTCTAACTTTTTTTTTTTCCCCCTGTAGAAATGGCCAGAGACTCTCTGTCTGAAGCTGGGCTGCACTTTGATGAGTTGAACAAGTTGCGAATCTTGGATCCAGATGTTTCACAGCAAACTATAGAACTAAAGGAGGAATGCAAAGATTTTGTAGAGAGTAAGGCTTATTACTTTAATTTCTCTGATTACAAAGTAACAGAATAAATAGTTTTCTTTTTAAAGCCCTAGTAAATAGTCTAAAAAATCCCCCAACATCACAGCAATTCCTCAGATTTTTTGAATGTACAACAGTGTAAGTGCAACTGCTTTAGCATTTATAACATCAGTTAGTTGTACTCTGAATAAAGATGGACTTAGCCAGAGTTCTCTTCCAGTGGAAAACACTGCTAGTTCAGGTTTTGTGCGGTGGGATGTACAGATGGGCCATACGATGATCTATTCACTGTCTCTTAACTCATAATAAAGTTTTGGGGTTTTTTCCCTCTTTTTTTTCCACTGATCATCATTTAAATTGAGGCTCTCTTATGTGATTATTAATTTTTGTGGTTAAAAAATCGACTTCTTAAAAACTTTTTTTCACATTTCTCACTTTCTGAGCTAAAGCCATTTTTTACATTTAGAGTTCAATGCTTTTTCTGGTTTTGTTTTTTTCCAGCCCGGCGCAATCACCACATAACTTTAGTTACGCAGAAATTACAAAATGCAACACCCATTGTTATAACATAGAAAAATGGAATTTAACAGTAGATAAGAACCAAAAAGGGCAGGCACATCAAATCTACCCATATTACATGTTCATTTTTTTTAGTATAGTCTTCTGCACGTCCCAGGCATGTCTTTGTGTTTATTCCATGAATCCACCACCCTTTTTGTAAAAAAAAAAAAAAAAATGCTTTCTCACATTTCTCCTTTATCTGCTACTCTCTAAACTTAAGGTTGTGACCCCTTATTTTGGTTTGCTTTTGTTAATGTGGAAAATGCTTTCAGCTTCCACTTTATTTATTAAGTCCCTTCATATATTTGAAGGTTTCTCTTCAAATATATGAAGGTCCCTTCTCTCCTCTAAACTATACATATTTAGGTCATAGAGTCTTTATTTGTACGTTTTTATATTTTAGACCGTGTACCATTTTAGTAGCCCTCCTTTGGACAGTTTCTAGTTTATTTATATCCTTCTGGAGGTATGGTCTTCAGAACGGTACACAATATTCCAGATGAGGCATAACTAGTGATCTGTAAAGGGGCATAAGAACCTTGCTATTTCTGCTACTAAAACCTCTCCCAATGCAACTAAGTATTCAACTGGCCTTACTGGCTGCACTGCTGCATTGTGTACCACATTTTAAATCATCTGAAATAATTCCCAAGTCCCATTCCTCTTTAGTTAGTCAGTAATGTACCATTGAGACTATAATTGGCCTTTGGGTTTCTGGATCCTATATGCATAATTTTTTCCTTTTCGTAATATTACATGTCGGATCCCATTTATTTGCCCAGTCCTCCAGTTTTTTTTAATATCAGTGTTCATTTGATCAACTCTGTTGCAAATTTTTGTATCGTCAGCAAACAAGGATATCTTCCCCTGAAGCCAACTTCCAATATCACTTATGAAAATGTTAAACAAAACAGGCCCAAGAACTGACCCTTGGGGAACACCACTAGTAACTGACCCCACATTTAAATGTACTTGGTTAATTGAAACCCTCTGCCTTCTATCCTTAAAAGGACAATGTAGTCAGAATTAAACTTTCATGATTCAGATAGGGCATGTCCTTTTAAACAACTTTCCAATTTACTTTTATCATCAATTTTGCTTTGTTCACTTGGTATCTTTAGTTCAAAACTAAACCTAGGTAGGCTCATATGCTAATTTCTAAGCCTTTGAAGGCCGCCTCTTATATGAATGCATTTTGACAATTTGTCACAGCTAGAGAGCGTTATTTCATGTGTGCCATATAGATAACATTGTGCTCACGCCAGTGGAATTAGCTAAGAGTCCGCACTGATTGGCTAAAATGCGAGTCTGTCAAAAGAACTGAAATAAGGGACAGTCTGCAGATGCTTAGGTACAAGGTAATCACAGAGGTAAAAAGTATAATAATATTACAGTGTTGGTTATGCAAAACTGGGGAATGGACAGTGAATTGATAAATAACTCTAATAGTCTAGTGTATTGTGCAGTTTAGAAACTGTGTTCCTTAGATTGTTGTCTGCCTTCCTTACTATCTTCCTCGCCATGTTAGGGAGCAGTTGGCGCATGCGTCCTTTTTCTTGGTAATTTTGCTACTTATCAAGACCAGATATGCACCAATACATTTGCTAAAGACAAATCAAATAACCTAGGCCTAGATTTAGAGTTCGGCGGTAAAAGGGCTGTTAACGCTCCGCGGGCTTTTTTCTGGCCGCACCATAAATTTAACTCTGGTATCGAGAGTTAAAACAAATGCTGCGTTAGGCTCCAAAAAAGGAGCGTAGGGCATTTTTACCGCAAATGCAACTCTCGATACCAGAGTTGCTTACGGACGCGGCCGGCATCAAAAACGTGCTCATGCACGATTCCCCCATAGGAAACAATGGGACTGTTTGAGCTGAAAAAAAACCTAACACCTGCAAAAAAGCAGCGTTCAGCTCCTAACGCAGCCCCATTGTTTCCTATGGGGAAACACTTCCTACGTCTGCACCTAACACTCTAACATGTACCCCGAGTCTAAGCACCCCTAACCTTACACTTATTAACCCCTAATCTGCCACTCCCGCTATCGCTGACCCCTGCATATTATTATTAACCCCTAATCTTCCGCTCCGTAAACCGCCGCAACCTACGTTATCCCTATGTACCCCTAATCTGCTGCCCTAACATCGCCGACCCCTATGTTATATTTATTAACCCCTAATCTGCCCCCCACAACGTCGCCGACACCTACCTACACTTATTAACCCCTAATCTGCCGAGCGGACCTGAGCGCTACTATAATAAAGTTATTAACCCCGAATCCGCCTCACTAACCCTATCAGAAATAGTATTAACCCCTAATCTGCCCTCCCTAACATCGCCGACACCTACCTTCAATTATTAACCCCTAATCTGACGACCGGAGCTCACCGCTATTCTAATAAATGTATTAACCCCTAAAGCTAAGTCTAACCCTAACACTAACACCCCCCTAACTTAAATATAATTTTAATCTAACGAAATAAATTAACTCTTATTAAATAAATTAATCCTATTTAAAGCTAAATACTTACCTGTAAAATAAACCCTAATATAGCTACAATATAAATTATAATTATATTATAGCTATTTTAGGATTAATATTTATTTTACAGGTAACTTTGTATTTATTTTAACTAGGTACAATAGCTATTAAATAGTTAAGAACTATTTAATAGTTACCTAGTTAAAATAATAACAAATTTACCTGTAAAATAAATCCTAACCTAGGATATAATTAAACCTAACACTACCCTATCAATAAAATAATTAAATAAACTACCTACAATTACCTACAATTAACCTAACACTACACTATCAATAAATTAAATAAACACAATTGCTACAAATAAATACAATTAAATAAACTAGCTAAAGTACAAAAAATAAAAAAGAACTAAGTTACAGAAAATAAAAAAATATTTACAAACATAAGAAAAATATTACAACAATTTTAAACTAATTACACCTACTCTAAGCCCCCTAATAAAATAACAAAGCCCCCCAAAATAATAAATTCCCTACCCTATTCTAAATTAAAAAAGTTACAAGCTCTTTTACCTTACCAGCCCTGAACAGGGCCCTTTGCGGGGCATGCCCCAAGAAGTTCAGCTCTTTTGCCTGTAAAAAAAAACATACAATACCCCCCCCCCCCAACATTACAACCCACCACCCACATACCCCTAATCTAGCCCAAACCCCCCTTAAATAAACCTAACACTAATCCCCTGAAGATCTTCCTACCTTGTCTTCACCATCCAGGTATCACCGATCCGTCCTGGTTCCAAGATCTTCATCCAACCCAAGCGGGGGTTGGCGATCCATAATCCGGTGCTGAAGAGGTCCAGAAGAGGCTCCAAAGTCTTCATCCTATCCGGGAAGAAGAGGCGATCCGGACCGGCAACCATCTTGATCCAAGCGGCATCTTCTATCTTCATCCGATGACGACCGGCTCCATCCTGAAGACCTCCACCGCGGACCCATCTTCTTCCGGCGACGTCCAACTGCAGAATGACGGTTCCTTTAAGGGACGTCATCCAAGATGGCGTCCCTCGAATTCCGATTGGCTGATAGGATTCTATCAGCCAATCGGAATTAAGGTAGGAATATTCTGATTGGCTGATGGAATCAGCCAATCAGAATCAAGTTCAATCCGATTGGCTGATCCAATCAGCCAATCAGATTGAGCTCGCATTCTATTGGCTGTTCCGATCAGCCAATAGAATGCGAGCTCAATCTGATTGGCTGATTGGATCAGCCAATCGGATTGAACTTGATTCTGATTGGCTGATTCCATCAGCCAATCAGAATATTCCTACCTTAATTCCGATTGGCTGATAGAATCCTATCAGCCAATCGGAATTCGAGGGACGCCATCTTGGATGACGTCCCTTAAAGGAACCGTCATTCTGCAGTTGGACGTCGCCGGAAGAAGATGGGTCCGCGGTGGAGGTCTTCAGGATGGAGCCGGTCGTCATCAGATGAAGATAGAAGATGCCGCTTGGATCAAGATGGTTGCCGGTCCGGATCGCCTCTTCTTCCCGGATAGGATGAAGACTTTGGAGCCTCTTCTGGACCTCTTCAGCACCGGATTATGGATCGCCAACCCCCGCTTGGGTTGGATGAAGATCTTGGAACCAGGACGGATCGGTGATACCTGGATGGTGAAGACAAGGTAGGAAGATCTTCAGGGGATTAGTGTTAGGTTTATTTAAGGGGGGTTTGGGTTAGATTAGGGGTATGTGGGTGGTGGGTTGTAATGTTGGGGGGGGGGGTATTGTATGTTTTTTTTTACAGGCAAAAGAGCTGAACTTCTTGGGGCATGCCCCGCAAAGGGCCCTGTTCAGGGCTGGTAAGGTAAAAGAGCTTGTAACTTTTTTAATTTAGAATAGGGTAGGGAATTTATTATTTTGGGGGGCTTTGTTATTTTATTAGGGGGCTTAGAGTAGGTGTAATTAGTTTAAAATTGTTGTAATATTTTTCTTATGTTTGTAAATATTTTTTTATTTTCTGTAACTTAGTTCTTTTTTATTTTTTGTACTTTAGCTAGTTTATTTAATTGTATTTATTTGTAGCAATTGTGTTTATTTAATTTATTGATAGTGTAGTGTTAGGTTAATTGTAGGTAATTGTAGGTAGTTTATTTAATTATTTTATTGATAGGGTAGTGTTAGGTTTAATTATATCCTAGGTTAGGATTTATTTTACAGGTAAATTTGTTATTATTTTAACTAGGTAACTATTAAATAGTTCTTAACTATTTAATAGCTATTGTACCTAGTTAAAATAAATACAAAGTTACCTGTAAAATAAATATTAATCCTAAAATAGCTATAATATAATTATAATTTATATTGTAGCTATATTAGGGTTTATTTTACAGGTAAGTATTTAGCTTTAAATAGGATTAATTTATTTAATAAGAGTTAATTTATTTCGTTAGATTAAAATTATATTTAAGTTAGGGGGGTGTTAGTGTTAGGGTTAGACTTAGCTTTAGGGGTTAATACATTTATTAGAATAGCGGTGAGCTCCGGTCGTCAGATTAGGGGTTAATAATTGAAGGTAGGTGTCGGCGATGTTAGGGAGGGCAGATTAGGGGTTAATACTATTTATGAAAGGGTTAGTGAGGCGGATTCGGGGTTAATAACTTTATTATAGTAGCGCTCAGGTCCGCTCGGCAGATTAGGGGTTAATAAGTGTAGGTAGGTGTCGGCGACGTTGAGGGGGGCAGATTAGGGGTTAATAAATATAATATAGGGGTCGGCGGTGTTAGGGGCAGCAGATTAGGGGTACATAGGGATAACGTAGGTGGCGGCGCTTTGCGGTCGGAAGATTAGGGGTTAATTATTGTAAGTAGCTGGCGGCGATGTTGTGGGGGGAAGATTATGGGTTAATAAATGTAATATAGGGGTCGGCGGGGTTAGGGGCAGCAGATTAGGGGTACATAAGTATAACGTAGGTGGCGGTCGGAAGATTAGGGGTTAAAATTTTTAATCGAGTGGCGGCGATGTGGGGGGAGCTCGGTTTAGGGGTACATAGGTAGTTTATGGGTGTTAGTGTACTTTAGGGTACAGTAGTTAAGAGCTTTATAAACCGGCGTTAGCCAGAAAGCTCTTAACTCCTTCTTTTTTCAGGCGGCTGGAATCTTGTCGTTAGAGCTCTAACGCTCACTGCAGAAACGACTCTAAATACCGGCGTTAGAAAGATCCCATTGAAAAGATAGGATACGCAAATGGCGTAGGGGGATCTGCGGTATGGAAAAGTCGCGGCTGCAAAGTGAGCGTTAGACCCTTTAATCACTGACTCCAAATACCAGCGGGCGGCCAAAACCAGCGTTAGGAGCCTCTAACGCTGGTTTTGACGGCTACCGCCGAACTCTAAATCTAGGCCCTAGAATTTCATCAGATACACACTTTACTGTTTTATTCAATATATACTGTTTTTTAAAACTTATGTTTAAAAAAAGAAAATAATTTTTTTGTGTTTTAAGAAATTATTGTGTTAAAATTAAAGTGTACTTTTATGCATCTTTCTACCCACACTTTGACACCTAGATATAAACAAAGGGAATGATTCTCAAAAAATGTGAGCTGTTATTTTGTTTTATTGGTTTGTGAAATGTTCTATTCAACCCACTGCTTGTGTTGTCTTTTTTAGAAATAGGACATTTTCAGAAGATAGTGGGTGGGTTGATTGATCTTGTTGACCAGTTGGCTAAAGAAACTGAAAATGAGAAAATGAAGGTAAGCTCTATTACCTCTTCCTGGAGCCACAGTTGTTGACAGAGCTGATAAATTATGATTAATATTTTTATGCCTTTACTGTTTTTATCATTGACACTGGAATGAGAAAAAAATAAGGTTGTGTCATCATTTAAGCGAAACACAAGTACACTCAAGAGTCTGTTCTTTGCTGTAAAGTTCACTACTGAGCACGTGCAAAGAGCCTCAGCCTCCCAGTGGTAGTAAGCTGTTATGGAGCACAGTTGCATAACCCACATGGCTAACTTTTGTCTGGGGAAAGAGACCTGCATGACGGGGCAACCGCAATCAGAGGGATGTGTTTATAATTTTAGAAAAATTCAAAATAATGATATAAATTAGCATGTTTTTTCGCTATACTTAGTGCAAGGTAATTATACATTAAACTTAACCATTACCTCCATGTCTGCTTTAGTAATGCCATTTTTTAATTAAAAATGTAACTGATTTATATGGATATGTTAGTCAATTGCACCCAGATGTAAATTCTTCTATTTTATATGTCTAAATAGAAATGTTTTATGCACAGTGTCTTTTTACAGTCTACACCAGAATTTGTTATTGTTTAAAAAGATAGACAAACCCTTTATTACCCATTCCCTAGTTTTGCATAACAAACACAGTTATATAAATACACTTTTTACCTCTGTGATTATCTTGTATCTAAGCCTCTGCAAACTGCCCCCTTAGTTCAGTACTTTTGACAGACATCCATTTTAGCCAATCAGAGCTGGCTCACTGGAATTTCACGTGCGTGAGCACAGTATTATCTATATGACACACATGAACTAACACCCTCTAGTGGTGAAAAACTGTCAAAATGCCCTGAGAGAAGAGGTGGCCTTCAAGGGCTTAGAAATGAGCATATGAACCTCCTAGGTTTAGCTTTCAACTAAGAATACCAAGAGAACAAAGCAAAATTGGTGATAAAAGTACATTGGAAAATTGTTTAAAATTATTTTGGACTAGACTGTCCCTTTAAATAAAGTTGTTGTTTTTTTTGCTGAAACTTGTGTTATAGTGGCAGAAATAGTGCCTTTCACAAGAATACTGCTAGGCCTTGCCTGCCACACTTAGAGCTAAGTTAAAGTGACATAATAGTGAATAATATGCTAGAGCTACATAGTGCTGCATATCATTTTCAAAACGTTCCAGTGTAATCCAGTTGAAAAAGACTCCTTTACAGGGTTTTAAATCAAAGTTTAAAGTGTCAGTAAACCTTAAAAATAATGTTATATAATTCTGCACATAGTGCAGAATTACATAACATTATATTAGCGCAATCTTTATAAAACAAAATTTCCCCTTTGAATTTTAAAAAAACCCCTGCTGTTTTGACCCGCTCTCTGTGATCTGCTGAGGGGGTTCTGTTTTTTTCAAACAGCGCATCGGGCCAGCTGTATAGTCACAGCCCGGCCCGACCGCGCCATAGCACTAAGTGCAGCTCGCTCCTGCTGTCTGACAGAGCAGGAGCGCTATGGCGCAGTCGGGCCGGGCTGTGACTATACAGCTGGCCCGATGCGCTGTTTGAAAAAAACAGACCCGCTCAGCAGATCAGAGAGCGGGTCTGTAAAACAGCAGGGTTTTTTAAAATTCAAAGGGGAAATTTTGTTTTATAAAGATTGCGCTAATATAATGTTATATAATTCTGCACTATGTGCAGAATTATATAACATTATTTTTAAGGTTTACTGTACCTTTAACTGCTTTTTACATGTTCCAATCTCAGAGGATTTTCAGCCACTCTTTGATGCTTCTGCCTTATGTACACGCTTGATGGACAGGCAAGCGTGTGCAAGTTACATACACACTAATCAAGCAGCTGTCTTTGCTCCAAGATTGGCACCAGAATTGTGTTATAGACGGTAGTAGAAGATATAGGAATCATTTTGAAATAGGTTTATGTTAAAACATTTTTTTAATGGGGTGTTAAACTCTAAAATGCTTGATATAATGATTTATTCAAAGCAAAAAAGGTTAACCTGGAAATAAAATGCAGGTCCATTTTTAAAAATTATATTGTTTAATTATATAAGAAATTACTATTATTATTTGTCTCTATAAAGTAATTGATGCCTCAATGTTGTTTGTAAAGTTTCTCCTGAATTAACCCCTTAAAGTGACACTCAGGTTAAATAAAATTTTCATGAATCAGATACAGCATGTAATTTTAAACAACTTTCCAATTTACTTCCATTAAAAAAAAAGTGCAGTCTTTTATATTTACAATATTTGAGTCACCAGATCCTACTGAGCATGTGCAAGAATTCACAGACTATACGTATATGCATTTGTGATTGGCTGATTGCTATCACATGGTACAAGGGGAGTGGAAATATACATAACTTTGAAATTTGTTATAAAAAAATCTACTACTCATTTGAAGTTCAGACTAAGTGCTATTGCATTGTCTTGTTATCTTGCATTTGTTGATTATGCAAATCTAATGTGTTGACTGGTCCTTTAAGTGCGGATATATTCACCACTGATGACAACCATGTAGCTTTCTGAGCTCATTGTGGCCCCACCCCTGAACTTACCCCCCTTCCGTGGTGGTCTACTCAGGCGAATCCAGGGATGCCGGTGATGTCACAAAGCCCCAGGTAGGACCACAGGACTAGATTACGGGGTAGATATTCAAACCCCTCACTCTCGGCATCCTTAAAGGGACCCTTAACACCTGACTTCTAATAATCCCCAAAACCTACTTTTTCTTATTAATAAAAATAAAATAATCACTGCTGTTTATTTTTATCTGTTCATTTTACCCCAAACTTTTGAAGGATATTGTTTTTTGAAATACAGTTTTGATCCAGTGCTTGATTTCCTATGTAAGCTGCCATATTGTAGCGTACGTTACAGGGGCACAGTAGTTACATGGTCATGATGCAGTCATGTGACACAAACCATATTGTCTGTTACATATACAGTACTTAGAGGAATCACATCTGCCTGCAGGTCTAAAGACACAGATTTAATTTCCCAGTCTATGTACATAATACTTATTATGCAAAAGGATTTAAATAAAATGCTTATTAGTACGGTGCTTCTGTTTTTAACTCCCAGTTTTTTTTTTGTTTTTTTTTAAATGCCCACAAGTTTTATGCTCTAAGCAGAGCCGATTGCTGTGCACGGCTTCATGAAATATTATCTTGTCAATTACTGGCATGCTCCTGGAGAGGGAGGAGGAATCTCTCACGGAACGCTGCATATACTTTGTGCAGAAGATTTCTGCTTGCTTTCATGTAATTGGCGAGAGTCCATGAGCTAGTGACATATGGGATATACAAACCTACCAGGAGGGGCAAAGTTTCCCAAACCTCAAAATGCCTATAAATACACCCCTCACCACAATTCAGTTCTACAAACTTTGCCTCCTATGGAGGTGGTAAAGTAAGTTTGTGCTTGATTTCTTCTATGATAAGCGCTTCTAAGCATTTTGAAGTCCAATTCCTCTGTGTTTGTCAGAGGGATGTGAAGGGAGTATCGCCTATTGATCTTATGGTTTTTCTCGCAGGAAATCTTTTCAAAGGTTCTCTGTTATCGGTCGTAGGGATTCATCTCTTACCTCCCTTTTCAGATCGACAATATACTGTTATATACCATTACCTCTGCTGATACTCTTTCATTACTGGTTTGGCTATCTGCTATATGTAGATGGGAGTCTTTCGGTAAGTATGTTTTTATTATTTAAGACACTCTCCGCTATGGTTTGGCGCTTTATGTATTGATATAAAGTTTTAAATATATGTATTTTACTTATTTGCCATGAGTCAGGTCTATGTATATTTTCTTTTGCAGACTGTCCGTTTCAGTTTGGGAAGCATGTTTAGGAAGTTATTTGTCTTACCTGGGGTATAGTCCTTTTTTTTCAAATTGACTGTTTTTTTTTCTTTTAATTTTGCAGGCAAAATTAGGCTCGCAAGGGCGCAAAATGCTGTTATTTATTGCGTCATTCTTGGCGCGAGTATTTTTTTGCAGCGAAGGTACGTCTTTGATGACTTAAGTTTGTCATTTCCGGCATCTTAGTTGACGCCAGGTTTCCTTGCATGAGGTTGCGTCTCTGATGAAGCGAGTTGCGTCATTTCCAGATGTTGTTGGCGCCCAAAAAAATTTCAACTTCCTTTTGCGTAGTGCGTCATACTTGGCGCCAAAAAACTTATTTTTATTTTTTCACCCCACTTCCTATATGCCTCTTGCCTTCTATATGCTCAGGGGGCTATGCTGTTTGCATTTTTTCCCATTCCTGAAACTGCTATATAAGGAAATTGTAAATTTTGCTTTAATGTTGTTTTTTTTCTTTTACATTTTGCAAGATGTCTCAATCTGATCCTGTCTCAGAAGCAACTGTTGGAACCCTACTGCCTGGTCACAGTTTTACAACAGATACACTTACTTAGCTTTGGTAGGTTAGCTGAGATTATATCTCCAGCTGTAGTATGTAACAGTTGTCATGATAAGCTTTTGCACGCAGAAAACATTTTACATCAGTACTAGTACAGTTTGTGTTGTTCCTTCAACATCTAATGTACATGATATTCCTGTTGATATGAAAAATGATATTGCTTATGTGATACAGGAGGCTTTGTCTGCTATTCCGCCTTCTAATAAACGTAAAAGGTCTTTTTTAACTTCTCATAAAATTTATGAAATTTTTAACGACCGACAACATACTGAAATATCCTCTTCTGATGAGGATCTCTCTGATTCAGAGGATCCTACCTCAGACATTGACAAATCTACTTATCTTTTTAAGATTGAGTATATTGGTTCCTTGTTAAAAGAAGTGTTGGTTACTTTGCATATTGAGGAGTCTAGTCCTCTGGATATCAAAACTAGGAAACGTTTAAATTCTGTTTATAAACCTCCTGTGGTTACTCCTGAGGTTTCCCAGTTCCTGATGCTATTTCTGATGTGATTGCTAAGGAATGTATTAAGCCTGGTACTTCTTTCATTCCTTCTTCGAGGTTTAAAAGGTTGTACCCTTTGCCAGCGGCTAGATTAGAGTTTTGGGGAAAAGTCCCCAAAGTTGATGGGGCTAGTTCTACTCTTGTCAAATGTACTACTATTCCTATGGAGGACAATACTTCTTTTAAAGATCCTTTAGATAGGAAAATTGAATCTTATCTAAGGAAAGCTTATTTATATTCTCAGGCCTGCCATTTCTATGGCTGATGTTGCGGCTGCATCAACCTTTTGGTTGGATAGCTTAGCGCAACAGGAAACCGATCCTGATTTGTCTAGCATTGTTCGTTTGCTTAAACATGCTAATCATTTTATCTGTGATGCTATTTTTGATATAATTAAAATTGATGTTTAATCTATGTCTTTAACTATTTTAGCTAGAAGAGCTTTATGGTTCAAATCTTGGAATGCTGACATGGTATCTAAGTCTAGATTACTATCTCTTTCTTTCCAAGGTAACAGCTTTTTGGTTCTCAGATGGATTCAATTATTTCAACTATCACTGGGGAAGGGAGTTTTTTGCCTCAGGATAAAAGATCTAAGGGTAAATCTAAAGCTTCTAATCGTTTTCGTTCTTTGACAGAATAAGGAATGGAAAACCAATCCGTCCTAAAGACTCTAATCACCTTCAAGTTGGAATAAATCCAAGCCTTTTAAGACACCAAAGTCAGCCCCCAAGTCTGCATGAAGGTGCAGCCCTCAATCCAGTTCAGCTGGTGGGGAGCAGATTGAAATTATTCCAAGACATTTGGTCAGATTCTGTTCAAAATCAGTGGATTCAGAGTATTGTCTCTCAATGGTATAAAAATGATTCAAAGGAAGACCTCCTGTGAGAAGATTCTTTCTCTCTCACATTCCAGCAAATCAGGTGAAGGCTCAAGCTTTTCTGAAGTGTGTTTCAGATCTAGAGCTTTCAGGGGTAATAATTCTAGTTCCGTTTCATGAACAGGGTCTGGGGTTTTATTCAAATCTATTCATTGTCACAAAGAAAGGAAAATTAATTCAGGCCAGTTCTGGATCTTAAGTTTTTGAATCGTTTTGTAAGAGTCCAGCTTTCAAGATGGTGACTATGAGGACTATTTTGCCTTTTGTTCAGCAAGGTTATTATATGTCCACGATAGACTTACAGGATGCATATCTTCATATTCCGATTCATCTTGACCACTATCGGTTTCAGAGATTCTCTTTTCTACACAAGTACTTTTAATTAGTCGCTCTTCCATTTGGCCTAGCAACAGCTCCAATGATCTTTTCAAAGGTTCTCGTGCCCTTCTATCTGTAATCAGAGAACAGGGTATTGCAGTGTTTCCTTATTTTGACGTTATCTTGGTACTAGCTCAGTCTTTTACATTTAGCCGAATCTTACACAAATTATTTAGTGTTGTTTCTTCAAAGACATAGTTGGAGGATCAATTTGCCAAAGAGTTTTTTGATTCCTCAGACAAGGGTTGCCTTTTTAGATTTCCAGATAGAGTCAGTGTCAATGACTCTGTCCTTAACAGACAAGAAACAAATGAAATTGGTTTCAGCTTGTCAAAACCTTCATTCTCAATCATTCCCTTCAGTGGCTATGTGCATAGAAGTTTTAGGTCTCATGACTGCAGCATCGGAAGCGATGCCCTTTGTTTATTTTCATATGAGACCTCTACAGCTTTGTATGCTGAATCAATGGTGCAGGGATTATACTTGGATTTCCCAATTGATATACCTAAATCCCAACATTCAACTCTCTCTGACTTGGTGGTTAAATCATCATTGTATAGTTCAAGGGGCTTCTTTTGTTCGTCCTACCTGGACTGTGATCACAACAGATGCAAGTCTTTCAGGTTGGGGAGCTGTCTGGGGATCTGACAGCACAAGGGGTTTGGAAACCTCGAGGCGAGGTTACCAATCAATATTTTAGAACTCCGTGCTATTTTCAGGGCTCTTCAGGTTTGGCCTCTGTTAAAGAGAGAACCTTTCATTTGTTTTCAGATGGATAATATCACAACTGTGGCATATGTCAATCATCAGCGTGGGACTCGCAGTCCCCTAGCTATGAAAGAAGTATCTCGGATACTTTCTTGGGCAGAATCCAGGTCTTGTCTAATTTCTGCGGTACATATCCCAGGTGTAGACAATTGGGAAGTGGATTAACTCAGCCGTCAGACCTTACATCTGGGGGAGTGATCTCTCCATCCAGATGTATTTTGTACGGATGTGGGGTCTTCCAGAAATAGATCTGATGGCTTCTCATCTAAACAAGAAACTTCCCAGGTACCTATCCAGGTCCAGGGATCCTCAGGCGGAGATGGTGGATGCTTTAGCAGTTCCTTGGTTTTACCAACCTGCTTATATCTTTCCGCCTCTAGTTCTTCTTCCAAGAGTGATCTCCAAGATTATTATGGAACAATTGTATGTGTTTCTGATAGCACCAGTGTGGCTTCACAGGTTTTGGTGTCCGGATTTACAGTTGCCAGCCTTGGCCACTTCCTTTAAGACCAGACCTTCTATCTCAAGGGCTGTTTTTCCATCAGGATCTCAAATCGTTAAATTTGAAGGTATGGAAATGAAACGCTTAGTCATAGAGGTTTCTCTGACTCAGTGATTAATACTATGCTACAGGTTCGTAAGTCTGTTTCAAGGAAGATTTATTATCGAGTTTGGAAGACCTATATTTCATGGTGTTCTTCTCATAAATTCTCCTGGCATTCTTTTAGAATTTTACAGTTTCTTCAGGATGGTTTGGATAAAGGTTTGTCTGCAAGCACTTTGAAGGGACAAATCTCTGCTCTTTCTTTTAATTCATAGAAAGATTGCTAAGCTTCCTGATATTCACTGTTTTGTTCAGGCTTTGGTTCGTATCAAGCTTGTTATTAAATCACTCTCTCCTTCTTGGAGTCTTAATTTTGGTTTTGAAGATTTTGCAGGCTCCTCCTTTTGAGCTTATGCATTCTTTGGCTTTTAAACTACTTTCTTGGAAAGTTTTGTTTCTTTTGGCTATCTCTTCAGCTAGAAGAGTTTCCGAATTGTCTGCTCTCTCTTGTGAGTCTCCTTTTCTGATTATTCATCAGGATAAGGCTGTTTTGCGGACTTCGTTTAAATTTCTTCCTAAGGTTATGAATTCTAACAACATTAGTAGGCTAATTGTTGTTTCTTCCTTGTGTCCTAACCCCAAGAATACTCTTGAAAGATCTTTACATTCTTTGGATGTTGTAAGAGCTTTGAAATATTATGTTGAAGCTACTAAGGTTTTCAGGAAGACTTCTAGTCTATTTGTTGTCTTCTCTGGTTCTAGAAAAGGTCAGAAAGCTTCTGGAATTTCTTTGGCATCTTGGTCAGCTTTTGATTCATAAAGCTTATTTGGAAGCGGGACAGTCCCCGCCTCAGGATCACAGCTCATTCTACTAGATCAGACTCCACTTCTTGGGCTTTTAAGAATGAAGCTTCAGTTGATCAGATTGGCAAAGCAGCAACTTGGTGGTCTTTGCATACATTTACAAAATGTTATCATTTTGATGTATTTGCTTCTTCTGAAGCAGTTTTTGGTAGAAAAGTACTTCAGGCAGCTGTTTCCGTTTGATTCTTCTGCTGATGTTTTAAGTTTTTTTTTCTTTAAATTTATGAGAAAAACTTATTTTTTTGTGGATTTAATTTTTTCAGCGGAAAATGGGTGTTTATTTTATCCCTCCCTTTCTAGTGACTCTTCTGTGGACTTCCACATCTTGGGTATTTCTGTCCCATACGTCACTAGCTCATGGACTCTTGCTATTTACCTGAAAGAAAACATAATTTATGTAAGAACTTACCCGATAAATTCATTTCTTTCATATTGGCAAGAGTCCATGAGACCCACCCTTTTTCTGGTGGTTATGATTTTTTGTATAAAAGCACAATTATATTTCCAGTTCCTCTTTTGTATGCTTTTTTTTTTTTTCTCCTTTTTTCTATCACCCCACTACTTGGCTTTTCATTAAACTGAATTATGGGTGTGGTGAGGGGGTATTTCTAGACATTTTGAGGTTTGGGAAACTTTGCCCCTCCTGGTAGGATTGTATATCCCACACGTCACTAGCTCATGGACTCATACCAATAAGAAAGAAATTAATTTATCCGGTTAGTTCTTACATAAATTATGTTTTTCATGACCTATTAATGTAAATCACTAAGGGCTGACACCTAGCTTGGTGATCATTTAGCAAGGACCGTATGCATTATTTATCAGCGTGATCTACTCCTATCACACCCTCTGAGTTTGACTGTGTTTCAGCAGAGGGTGTGACAGGAGCAGATCACACTGATAAATATTATATACGATCCTTGCTAAACAATCACTAAGCTGGGTGAGAGGTCATGAAAAGCAGAAATCTTCTGCATAAAGTATATGCAGCGTGCCGTGAGAGCTTCCTCCTCCCTCTGTAACATACTTTACAATATGGCAGCTTACATAAGAGAATCAAGCACTACTGTATTTCAAAACAATCTCATTCAACAGTTTGGGTTAAAAACAACAGATGAAAAAGACAGCAGGGATTACTTTTTTTTTTTTAATAAGAAAAAGTAGGTTTCAGCAATTTTCATCAGGTGTTTAATGTCCCTTTTAAGCCCTAGAAACACCCATGACCTACCATTTGAAAGGCATTTGTCTGCTCTTTCAAACAGTGTGTGTATTGGGTGTAAAAATGAAAGCACACGTTAAAAAATAATACTAAAGTTCGAAATGCACTTTTTTCATGAAAATCGTCTCTTGGCATTTGTAAGAGGTCATCAAAATGCATAGAGGCTCTCAATACCCCCTTGTTTTAAAGCCCAGAAGCCCCTTTTTAAAATAAAGCCCCTATATGTTTTAATAGACAGGTGACCTGGCATGGATAAATGTCCATTTATTTCTATAGAGGCTCATGGGAGCCCCTATGTAGAGATCAGATTTACATAACTATAACAAAAATCCCTTATTTGACGCCGTCTTCATACAAGTTCAGGGGGGGAAACGCACATAATCTTGGCTATTAACAACGTTTTAATTTAAAAATATATTTTTTTCACCCTTTTTTTTATTTTTTATTTTTTTTTCAGGTTTCTTACGTGTCGTGATATATACATAAAATAATTGCATAGATATATAATATATGTTGGTTTCTAACTGAAAAACAGAATTTATGTTTACCTGATAAATTTCTTTCTCCAACGGTGTGTCCGGTCCACGGTTTCATCCTTACTTGTGGGATATTCTCTTCCCCTACAGGAAATGGCAAGGAGAGCACACAGCAAGAGCTGTCCATATAGCCCCCCCTCTGGCTCCGCCCCCCAGTCATTCGACCGACGGTTAGGAGAAAAAGGAGAAACTATAGGGTGCCGTGGTGACTGTAGTGTATAAAAGAAATTTTTCAAACCTGATTAAAAAACCAGGGCGGGCCGTGGACACACCGTTGGAGAAAGAAATTTATCAGGTAAACATAAATTCTGTTTTCTCCAACATTGGTGTGTCCGGTCCACGGTTTCATCCTTACTTGTGGGAACCAATACCAAAGCTTTAGGACACGGATGAAGGGAGGGAGCAAATCAGGTTACCTAAAGGAAGGCACCACGGCTTGCAAAACCTTTCTCCCAAAAATAGCCTCCGAAGAAGCATAAGTATCGAATTTGTAAAATTTGGCAAAATATGCAGAGAAGACCAAGTTGCTGCCCTACAGATCTGATCAACAGAAGCCTCGTTCTTGAAGGCCCATGTGAAAGCCACAGCTCTAGTAGAATGAGCTGTAAATCGTTCAGGAGGCTGCCGTCCAGCAGTCTCATAAGCCAATCGGATGATGCTTTTCAGCCAAAATGAAAGAGAGGTAGTAGTAGCTTTCTGTCCTCTCCTCATACCAGAATACACAACAAACAAGGATGATGTTTGTCTGAAATCCTTAGTTGCTTCTAAATAGAATTTTAAAGCACGGACTACATCTAGGTTGTGTAACCAAAGTTCCTTCTTTGAAACTGGATTCGGACACAGAGAAGGAACCACAATCTCCTGGTTAATATTCCTGTTAGAAACGACCTTTGGAAGAAAACCAGGCTTGGTACGCAAAACTACATTATCTGTATGGAATACCAGATAGGGAGAAGTACACTGCAAAGCAGATAACTCTGAAACTCTTCTAGCAGAAGAAATAGCAACCAAAAACAAAACTTTCCAAGATAGTAATTTAACATCTATGGAATGCATAGGTTCAAAAGGAACCCCCTGAAGAACTGAAAGAACTAAGTTTAGACTCCAAGGAGGAGTCATAGGTCTATACACAGGCTTGATCCTGACTGAAGCCTGTACAAATGCCTGTACATCTGGCACAGCTGCCAGACGCTTGTGTAACAAAACAGACAGAGCAGATATCTGTCCTTTAAGAGAACTAGCTGACAAACCTTTATCCAAGCCCTCTTGGAGAAAGGAAAGTATTCTTGGACCTTAATCTTACTCCAAGAGTAAGCCTTGGATCTGCACTAACATATATATTTTTGCCATATCTTATTGGAAAATTTTCCTAGTCACAGGCTTTCTGGCCTGAACCAAAGTATCTATAACCGATTCAGAAAACCCACGCTTAGATAAAATTACGCGTTCAATTTCCAGGCAGTCAGTTGGAGAGAGACTAGATTTGGATATTCGAATGGACCTTGTACTAGAAGATCCTGTCTCAAAGGTAGCTTCCATGGTGAAGCCGATGACATATTCACCAGGTCTGCATACCAAGCCCTGCGTGGCCACGCAGGAGCTATTAGATCACCGAAGCCTTCTCCTGTTTGATCCTGGCTACAAGCCTGGGAAGGAGAGGGAACAGTGGAAACACATAAGCTAGGTTGAACGACCAAGGAGCCACTAATGCATCCACCAGTGTCGCCTTGGGATTCCTGGATCTGGACCCATATCGAGGAACCTTGGCGTTCTGGCGAAACGCCATCAGATCCATATCTGGAATGCCCCATCGTTGAGTTAATTGGGCAAAGACCTCCGGGTGGAGTTCCCACTCCCCCGGATGAAAAGTCTGACGACTCAAATAATCCGCCTCCCAGTTGTCCACTCCTGGGATGTGAATTGCAGATAGGTGGCAGGAGTGATCCTCCGCCCATTTGATGATCTTGGATACCTCTCTCATCGCCAAGGAACTCTTTGTTCCCCCCTGATGATTGATGTACGCTACAGTCGTCATGTTGTCCGACTGGAACCATATGAATTTGACCCTTGCCAGGTGAGGCCAAGCCAGGAGCGCATTGAATATCGCTCTCAGTTCTAAAATGTTTATCGGAAGAAGAGACTCTTCTCGAGACCATAGACCTTGAGCTTTCAGAGAGTCCCAGACCACGCCCCAGCCTAAGAGACTGGCGTCGGTCGTGACGATGACCCACTCTGGTCTGCGGAAACTCATTCCCTGAGACAGGTGATCCTGAGACAACCACCAGCGGAGAGAATCCCTGGTTACCTGGTCTACTTGAATCTGGGGAGACAAGTCTGCATAATCTCCATTCCACTGTTTGAGCATGCACAGTTGTAATGGTCTTAGATGAATTCGAGCAAAAGGAACTATGTCCATCGCTGCGACCATTAATCCTATTACTTCCATGCACTGAGCTATGGAAGGCTGCAGAATAGAGTGAAGAACTTGACAAGCGCTCAGAAGTTTTGATTTTCTGACCTCTGTCAGGAAGATCTTCATTTCCATAGAATCTATTATTGTTCCCAGAAAGGGAACTCTTGTTGATGGGAACAGAGAACTCTTTTCTACGTTCACCTTCCACCCGTGAGATCTGAGAAAGGCTCGAACAATGTCTTGTATGGGCCTTTGCTTTGGAAAGAGACGACGCTTGGGTTAGAATGTCGTCTAGATAAGGTGCTACAGCAATGCCCCTCGGTCTTAATACCGCTAGAAGGGACCCTAGCACCTTTGTGAAAATTCTGGGAACAGTGGCTAAACCGAATGGAAGAGCCACAAACTGTCTTTTCAGGAAGGCGAACCTCAGGAACTGATGGTGATCTTTGTGGATAGGAATATGCAGGTACGCATCCTTTAAATCCACGGTAGTCATATATTGACCCTCCTGGATTGTTGGTAAAATCTTCCTTGTTCCGTTATTGGAACTGGGTGTATCACTCCCATCTTTACTAGGTCTCCTACGCAGTGTAAGAAAGCCTGTCTCTTTATCTGGTCTGAAGATAAGCGAGACATGTGGAACCTTCCCTTTGGAGGAAGTTCCTTGAATTCTAGAAGATATCCCTGAGAGACTATTCTAGTGTCCAGGGATCCGGAACATCTCTTGCCCAAGCCTGAGCAAAGAGAGAGAGTCTGCCCCCTACTAGATCCGGTCCCGGATCGGAGGCTAACCCTTCATGCTGTCTTGGTAGCAGCAGCAGGCTTTTTGGCCTGTTTACCCTTGTTCCAACCTTGCAATGGTTTCCATGCTGGTTTAGGTTGGGAAGTGTTGCCTTCCTGTCTGGAGGCCGCAGAGTTAGGATTTGGTCCGTTCCTGAATTTGCGAAAGGAACGAAAATTAGATTTGTTCTTAGCCTTAAAAGGCCTATCTTGTGGGAGGGCATGTCCCTTTCCACCAGTAATGTCTGAAATAATCTCTTTCAATTCCGGCCTTAGGGTCTTACCCTTGAAAGGAATATTAAGCAATTTATTCTTGGACGACACATCCGCCGACCAGGATTTTAGCCAAAGCGCTCTGCGCGCCACTATAGCAAACCCTGAATTTTTCGCCGCTAACTTAGCAATTGAAAAGCGGAATCCAAAATAAATGAATTAGCCAACTTAAGTGCGTGAATTCTGTCCATGACTTCATCATATGGAGTCTCCCTTTGAAGCGAATTTTCCAGTTCCTCGAACAAAAAATACGCTGCGGTAGTGACAGGAATAATGCACGAGATTGGTTGAAGAAGGAAACCCTGCTGAATAAATTCTTTTTTAACAGTCCTTCTAATTTTTTATCCATAGGATCTTGAAAACGCAACTGTCCTCAATAGGAATAGTTGTGCGCTTAGCTAACGTTGAAACCGCCCCCTCAACCTTAGGAACCGTTTGCCATGTGTCCTTTCTGGGGTCGACAATGGGGAACATTTTCTTGAATATAGGAGGTGGAACAAAAGGTATATACCTGGCTTTTCCCACTCCTTAGACACTATGTCCGCCACCCGCTTGGGTATCGGAAAGACATCAGCGTGCACTGGAACCTCTAAGAATTTGTCCATCTTGCACAATTTCTCTGGAATTACCAGAGAATCACAATCATCTAGAGTAGTTAGGACCTCCTTAAGCAGGGCGCAGAGGTGTTCTAACTTAAATTTAAAAGTCACGATATCAGTGTCTGCCTGCTGAGAAACTTTTCCTGAATCAGAAACTTCCCCTTCAGACAGGCCCTCCCTCACTGCTATACTCTGATGTGAGGGAACAACTGATAAATTGTCCTCAGCGCTAACCTGCTCATCTTCTGTATTTAAAAACTGAGCAATCACGCTTTCTAGAATAGGATGGCAGTTTGGATAATAGATTTGCTATAGAATTATCCATCACTGCAGTTAATTGCTGCATAGTAACCAGCATTGTCGCTCTAGATGTACTAGGTATCGCCTGCGCGGGCAAAACTGGTGTTGACACAGAAGGAGAGGATGATGAACTATCCCCACTACCTTTACATGAAGAATCATCCTGGGCAATCTTATTAAATGTGACAGTACTGTCCTTACTTTGTTTGGACGATATGACACAATTTGCACAAAACATTAATAGGGGGAACCACCTTGGCTTCCATACATACAGAACATAAGCTATCTGAAGGTACAGACATGTTAGACAGAATATGGCAGGCTAATAATGCAATAAAAACGTTTTTAAAGAAAAGAGTTACTGTCTCTTTAAATAATAAACAAGCACACTTTATTTCTGAAAGTTTGAAAAACTATGAAGGCAATGTCCGATTTTTACAAAATTTGCACCCCAGAGTCCTAATGCCTTGAAAGTATTGCACACCAAGTTTCAAGACTTTAACCCTTAAAATGAGCAAAACGGAGCTATTTGTTCAAATAAATAATTTTATCACACAACAATCACTGCCACAGCCTTGCTGCGGCTTTTTACCTTTTGATTCAGCACTGAAATAAACCTTTCTGAGTCCGTTTTCTTTACCCACAGGACCCTCAAATGACGCTGCATGCACTGCCAAGGAAATAAACTGCGCAATTGAGGCGTGAAAACGGGGCCTCCTTCATCTGCATTACCAGAGTGAAGGGGCCTTTCTGACTGAAGTAGTAGTCTAACTAGATGCCAGGCGAAAACTCGTTCCCTAAAGTGCTTTTATAACACAAAAAAACACTCTAAATGTCCAATAAATCTGATATAAACCAATCGATTTAGCCCACAATAGTGTCAACCAGTATAGAGCCCATTTATAAGCCTTAATCTGTTATGAATCTAAGAAAATGGCTTACCGATCCCCTAAGGGAAAAACTGACAGTCTTCTAGCATTAACATGTCTTGTTAGAAATATGACTAATCGTACCTGAAGCAGATAAGTCTGCAAACTGTTCCCTCCAACTGAAGTTCTCTGGTTTCAACAGTCCTGCGTGGGAACAGCAATTGATTTTAGTTACTGCTGCTAAAATCATACTCCTCTTTTAACAGAAATCTTCTTCATTTTCTGTTGTAGAGTAAATAGTACAAACTGGCACTATTTTAAAATAACAAACTCTTGATAGAAGAAATAAAAAACTACAACTAACACCACAAACTACTCACCATCCCCGTGGAGATGCTACTTGTACAGAGCGGCAAGGAGAATGACTGGGGGGCGGAGCCAGAGGGGGGGGACTATATGGACAGCTCTTGCTGTGTGCTCTCCTTGCCATTTCCTGTAGGGGAAGAGAATATCCCACAAGTAAGAATGAAACCGTGGACCGGACACACCAATGTTGGAGAAAATTACCTATAGCAGGGCTTAAATGTGAGCAACATTTAAAAACTGCAAAACATCTCAGCACAGGGATGGAATTGGCCCTGTAGTTATAGGGTCAAAAGCCAGTTTTCTTCATAAATGGGGGAGAGTCCACAGCTGCATTCATTACTTTTAGGAATTCAGAATCTGGCCACCAGGAGGAGGCAAAGACACCCCAGCCAAGGGCTTAAATACCTCCCCCAGTCATTGTTTGCCTTTCGTCACAGGAGGTTGGCAGAGAAGTGTAGGAAGATTTCGGATTAGTCTCTTAAGGAGGGTAGTACTCTTCGGAATGGGACTGGAGTTTTAAGTAGTCCTGTCAGCCTCTTAGTGAGAGCATGGATGAAAGTTAGATTCCAGAGATGCAGGGATAGTCTTTCTGCGAAACCATCCCAACTCATATTAACAGCTCCATAAGCAAACAGCGTTGATGAGTTTCACTGCCTGCTTTCTTCTCTCAAGTCCATGTCAGAAGCGATGCTACTATCTGTCACACTTGACAGATTGACACTTGTTTCACGGCGTATATCCCGGTAAGATAGTTTCATTTTACTTTCAATATGGAAATGTAATGTAATGAAGAAGACAGGGTCTCAGTGGGACTCCTTTTTATCTTATGGAATCAAGGGTTAATGTCTCCTGAGGGGGGGTTATTGAACAGGGGGGGGACTTTTATCATGTTTGTTATGTGATTCTGTCTGCTAATGTGTAGTGACACTTGGGCTCGTGGCTTTACGGAACATACCAGCCATTTTTACAGGCTGCATGGTCTTTGCGGACTGGCGCGCTTTTTCTTGGACTGCACGGTGCACCTTGTGACCGGGCGTGGTCACGCTTATGTTCTTTCATTGCTAGACATCATTCTGGTCCTCGTTTATTCCTTTGGGGCATCAGAGGGATTGTGCTCAATCCTAATTGTCCTTTCCATGCTTAGCTGGCGGGTTTTCAGAGGTTCGGATCCTGTTAAGGCATACTCTATAGGCTACTGTTTTTTTTTTTTGTTTGTTCAGGTGCTAGTTTTTTTTTCTTCTCCTTCCCATAATGGGTTGGAGGTTCAGAGTATTCCATGGAAATCTGTGGTGCCAGGTTCTGGTGGAGTTTACTTCTCTCCTCCTTTTAAAGCTTCCTTTGGGATTGTCCTATTGATCTCTGTTGTCCTTGATGACGGTACCTCTTCCTTAGGGTCGAGGCTGATTTGGGCCTTTTGTCCCCTTTTCTGGGGGCTGGCCTTCTGGTCATCGGTTTCAGGAAGTTAGGGCCTTTTGGCTTTTTTCTACTTCTGGGATCTTGTCTGCTTCCATATTTTTTGAGTTCTGTGGATTATGTTGTCTCCTTTTTTTGTTTGCCCCTGCTTAGGCATTTTGGCTTTCATCCGGCAGGGGTTAGAATGCTCGTTCATTCGTAGGTGCTTCCGGGAAGTTGATCCTGAGAGGACCTTGGAGACTATTATCTTCTCAATCCGCTTTTCTAGGTTTGAGCTCTGTTCTCTTGTACCTTGGTCTTTGGACTTAGTGGGTGTTGTCCCTAGAGCCTTTAGGGTCAACCAGAGTAGCTGTGTAGCTTTCATCATTGCCTAGCATCCTTTAGGTTGGGAATTTAAATCCTGTTGTGGTCTTTAAAGCTCTGTGTGTCTGGGATATTTACGTGAGAGTTCAGTGTGCAAGGGATATGACTGTGATGCATCACCTGTTGTGCAAGGTCTGCTCCGGATGGGGTTACCAGGTGGTTCCTCAGGGGTTATTAGTTTGGTTCCGGGTGTCTGGGCTCTTTTTTTGTTCCTTTTCTTTAATGGACATTTTGGGGTTCTGTATCCAGATCCCTTAGCACTGGTTCGGGACGGCCCAGTTTCCCGGTTCTAGGACATCTTCTGTTCCTTCATGCATATTTTTCTCTCTCTTATCGGAGAATTGGACATTTCTGCTGGGCCGGCCGTAGTGGCCGGATGGTTCTTTCATTCGGTACTCGACCTTTTGAGTCCTTCTACAGCTTTCACTCCATATCTGTGTGCGGATGAGCTGTTCTGTTTTTGTTTTCCCTCCCCTTGGGGTGGACTTGGCAGTTCCACAGTATCCGCCTGGTGCTCGGAGGTCCTTTTTCTTCCTCTGTTCAGTGGGGTTGTCCCCCCTGCCTTGCGTGCAGCACGTCAGGTGAAGGGCTGGATTTCTTGTGACATGCCATTACTGTAGTTTCAATAGAGGATCTCCTTTTGGGAGTGTCCTTAGTCATCGGGAAGGGAGCTGCGACTGGGTTCTGGATCCCCTCCTTTTTCCTTCCTGAAGGTCTTGGTGCTTCAGGGAATTCTTCATTCCTTTGTCTTTTCGGAAATTGCCAGTTCGTTTGGGAATTTGTCCGTTGCCCGGAGTGAGGGTCAGGGATCTGTCTGATCTGTGGATCCCTCCGTCAGCAGGTAGTTTTTCTCTGCTGGTTCTGGGTACTATTCTTCCTTTCCTGCTTTCTTGGGAAAGTGTTGTTCTGCACTACTTTTGGAGTTTTTCTTTTCTGAAGACGGTCCTGTGCAGTTTACTAGCTTTGTTTGCTAGGGTTGGCGACTTGTGTTCGCTTTGACCACCTTTACAGCAGGAAGCCTAGGGCTTTCATAGGAGCATATTCAGATATTCTGATGCTGTTTTCGGGGCTTCCGGGGATGGTTTGTCTTTCGGTTTCTCTATCCTGGGTGCGAGTTAGCACTCTGCGGAGGAATTCTACCTTTCTCCTTTTTAGTTTTTTCAGGGCTTTAATTTGATCCCTTGGAATCCATGCAGATAGGGGTCTGGGTTTTTCCTCCTTTGCTCTGCTAGGTCGGTAGGGTCTTTCATTGGTTCTGCCCCGTTTCATCCTGGTTTACTCTCTTGGAGTTACCCTTAGGTTTTTTCTTTATTGCCCTAGTACTTTTGTGTTTCTTGGGGTCCTTTTCAGACTCCCTTATCTGAGTTCTTCTTCTTCCCTTTAGGGAGAATGTGGATGTTTCCCTTCCTGCTGGTTGGTGGTGAGTTTATTCGTGGGATGAGAGCCTGCGGGACTTTGTCTCCTCTGAGGCTTTTGGGCTCGGTCAAGTCTAGTGATCTGAGCGGTCTTTAGCAAGGACCTTGCTGGTTCAAACTGTTGGACAGTTACTTGTGCCTTTTCCTTTTTGTCCTTCTGCTTCTGGTGAAGCGGTGTTCTTGTCAAGAGTTTCGGTGTTTTCAGGCTATGGTGCCCTCAGAATGGGCCGCCTTTTGTACCCGCCCATTTTGCATTCAGTGTCCTCTATAGCTTGGGTATTGTTTTTTCAAAAGTAATGAATGCAGCTGTGGACTCTCCCCGTTTTTGAAGAAAAACTTGCTTACCTGAGCATTTTCTTTCCTTCAGACGGGGAGAGTCCACAGCTCCCTGACCGCGTTTTGTATATGGAGAGGCCGTAATTTTGTTTTTGTTCTTCTGGCACCTTTTTCACCCTGATATTTCTCCTGCTGTTCCTTATTCCCTCAGCAGAATGACTGGGGCACGAGGGAAGTGGGGGAGGTATTTAAGCCCTTGGCTGGGGTGTCTTTGCCTCCTCCTGGTGGCCAGGTTCTGAATTTCCAAAAGTAATGAATGCAGCTGTGGACTCTTCCCCGGCTGAAATGATCAGGTAAGAATAATTTTTAAAGAACCAGTAAACACAGTAGATTTGCATAATCAACAAATGCAAGATAACAAGACAATACTCTGAATTTCAAATGAGTAGTAGATTTTTTTTTCTAAAAAAGTTCAGTTATGTATATTTCCACTCCCCCTGTACCATGTGACAGCAATCAGCCAATCACAAATGCATATACGTATAGTCTGTGAATTCTTGCACGTTTTTTTTTTTTGTTTTTTTTTTTTTTCCTTATCCAGTTATGGACAATTATAAATTATCTGATAAAGTTACAATGTCACCTGGTTTAATATCCCTTTAAAATTGTATGCTGGAGCCATATCACTAGTATAAATAAGTACAGTAAAAAAAAAAGTTTTTAGTCATAACTGAAATTCTAAATATCTACAGTTGCAAGAAAAAGTATGTGAACCCTTTGGAATGATATGGATTTCTGCACAAATTGGTCATAAAATGTGATCTGATCATCATCTAAGTCACAACAATGGACAATCACAGTCTGCTTAAACTAATAACACACAAAGAATGAAATGTTGCCATGTTTTTATTGAACACACCATGTAAACATTCACAGTGCAGGTGGAAAAAGTATGTGAACCCTTGGATTTAATAACTGGTTGAACCTCCTTTGGCAGCAATAACTTCAACCAAACGTTTCCTGTAGTTGCAGATCAGAAGTGCAGGAGTAATTCTTGACCATTCCTGTTTACAGAACTGTTTCAGTTCAGCAATATTCTTGGGATGTCTGGTGTGAATCGCTTTCTTGAGGTCATGCCACAGCATCTCAATCGGGTTGAGGTCAGGACTCTGACTGGGCCACTTTAGACGGCGTATTTTCTTCTGTTTAAGCCATTCTGTTGTTGATTTACTTCTATGCTTTGGGTCATTGTCCTGTTGCAACACACATCTTCTGTTGAGCGTCAGCTGGTAGACAGATGGCCTTAAGTTCTCCTGCAAAATGTCTTGATAAACTTGGGAATTCATTGTTCCTTCGATGATAGCAATCCGTCCAGGCCCTGACGCAGCAAAGCAGCCCCAAACCATGATGCCCCCACCACCATACTTCACAGTTGGGATGAGGTTTTGATGTTGGTGTGCTGTGCCTCTTTTTCGCCACACATAGTGTTGTGTGTTTCTTCCAAACAACTCAACTTTGTTTTCATCTGTCCACAGAATATTTTGCCAGTACTACTGTGGAACATCCAGGTGCTCTTGTGCAAACTGTAAACGTGCAGCAATGTTTTGTTTGGACAGCAGTGGCTTCCTCTGTGGTATCCTCCCATGAAATCCATTCTTGTTTAGTGTTTTACGTATTGTAGATTCACTAACAGGGATGTTAGCCTTTGCCAGTGACTTTTGTAAGTCTTTAGCTGACACTCTAGGATTCTTCTTCACCTCATTGAGCAGTCTGTGCTGTGCTCTTGCAGTCATCTTTACAGGACAGCCACTTCTAGGGAGAGTAGCAGCAGTGCTGAACTTTCTCCATTTATAGACAATTTGTCTTACCGTGGACAGATGAACAGCAAGGTGTGAGGCATCATTCACATCCGGCGATGCTTCTTGTGAAAAGCAAACCCAGAACTGGTGTGTGTTTTTTATAGGGCAGGGCAGCTGTAACCAACACCTCCCAATCTCATCTCATTGATTGGACTCCAGTTGGCTGACATCGCACTCCAATTAGCTCTTGGAGATGTCATTAGTCTAGGGGTTCACATACTTTTTCCACCTGCACTGTGAATGTTTACATGGTGTGTTCAATAAAAACATGGCAACATTTCATTCTTTGTGTGTTATTAGTTTAAGCAGACTGTGATTGTCCATTGTTGTGACTTAGATGATGATCAGATCACATTTTATGACCAATTTGTGTAGAAATCCATATCATTCCAAAGGGTTCACATACTTTTTCTTGCAACTGTATATTGTAATCTGGGAAGCAAAATACCTGTAAAAATCACTTATTTTTATGGTGTCTGTTAAATTGTATTTTCCATATGTGTTTCAGTAAATGGACCTGTTCAATAATGATAATGTTCTGTTTTCAGGCCATAGGTGCTAGAAATTTGCTAAAATCTATTGCAAAGCAACGGGAAGCCCAGCAGCAACAGCTATATGCCTTAATAGCGGAAAAGAAAATGCAGCTGGAAAGGTAGGTCTCTAACTCTACAGCTGTGTGCCTTAAAGGGACAATCAACACAAAAATTGTTATTGTTTAAAAAGATAGATAATGCCTTTACTACCCATTCCCAGCTTTGCACAACCAACATGGTTATATTAACATACTGTATAACCTTTAAACCTCTAAATTTCTGTATATTTCCCTAAAGACAGCCCCATGATCACATGCTTTTGTATTTGCTTTTCACATCAGGGTAAGCTAGTTCATGTGAGCCATATAGATAACATTGTGCTGACGCCCGTGAATTCTAACAACACAGCACTAATTGGCTAAAATTTATAAAATATTTTACCAGGAAGGATGCATTGAGATTTCTCTTGTTTTCAAGTTTGTCCTGGGTCCACAAAACATTGCATTGATACAATAGGGTACAATAATACAAAAACAATATTAATACATAACATATGCAGGATTTAACATAGAACAGGTAGGAAATATAAAATCAACCATGACAGGTGCATTCTGTTTTGAGATATGCAGAGAGGGATCTCTTAAAGGATTTTAGACTTGGGGACGGTTTTAAAGTGTGCGGGAGGTCGTTCCATAATTGTGGTGCTCTGTAGGAAAAGGAGGATCAAGCTGCTTTCTTTTTGTATGGAGGCAGACTAAATAATGTACTGCTACTGGATCGGAGGTTATGGGAGGTGGGAACAGCTTGAGAGAGCATTCTGCTCAGGTAGGGTGGGAGCTTCCCAGAAAGGCACTTAAACACAAGGCAGGAAAGATGGAGGGTGCGTCTGGATTCCAGCGACAGCAAGTTTAGTTCTTTTAGCATGTCACAATGGTGGGTCCTGTAGTTACATTGTAGCACAAAGCGGCAGAACGAGTTATACAGTGTATTAAAGGGCCATAATACCCACATGTTGAAACACTTGAAAGTGATGCAGCATAGCTGTAAAAAGCTGACTAGAAAATATCTCCTGAACATCTCTATGTAAAAAAGAAAGATATTTTACCTCAAAAGTTCCTCAGTAGCCACCTCCCATTGTAAAGGATTTCTAAGCAGCATTTTAGTGTGTCTGTCCTGGGACATCTTAGGGGATGAGCTTCGTGAACTCTCATATTATTTCACCAATCAGGTAAAGGAAGCTTACTATGAAATCTCATGAGAGTTAAGTCAAATCTCATGAGATCACAGTAAGAGTTCATGACCTCAGCACTGCTGATGCTGATTGGCTGCTGTTCATTTCTTCATTTTTTTTATTTTTACCTGCAGCTGGGAGCAGGTGAAGTATAACTTTTTACACAGAACTTACTCTGCTGAGCTGAGGAGATTGTGAGGTAAAATCTCTTCCTTTTTTACATAGAGATGCTCAGGTGATATTTTCCTGTCAGCTTTTTACAGTTATACTGCATCAGTTTCAAGTGATTTAGCATATGAGTATTATGTCCCTTTAAGTTTATTAAGGTGAGTTTGCGGTGCAGGTGCATAAACTACATCTCCATAATTGGCATCAGCATTTGCTGTACAATCTTTTCCTTGACTGTAGGGCTGAGGCAGGACTTGTTTCTGTACAGGGCACCTAGTTTTGGATAGAGTTTAGATGCAAGTTTTTCTATGTGGAGGCCAAAAGATAGATTGGGGTCTAACAACATACCCAAGTATTTGAAAGAGTGGACTGCGGTCAGTGTGCCATTTTATTTTGTTTTAATGCGTAGATGGGACTTTTGTAGTTTGCGTAATTTAGGTACCGTTCCAAAGATCATTGTGACAGTTTTGTCAGTGTTTAGGAAGAGTTTGTTTTTAGAGATCCACTCAATAGATAAAGTATTGTGATCAGGGGGCCATCAGAAGATGCTTAGATACAAGTTAATCACAGAGGTAAAAAGTATATTAATTAATATAACCATGTTTTCTGTGCAAAACTGGGGAATGGGTTATAGCAGGATTATCTATCTTTTAAAACAATAAAAAAAATTGAGTTGACTGTCCCTTTAATAACTATGGGGAAAAAAAGCATCTGGAAAGGTAGGTCTGTAACTCAGTTAAAAAAAAGTCCTGATTAATAGTATCAGCTTAGCAGATTTCCCACCCTCCAGCTTTACTATGTAGCATTTCTTAAGGGTCATAAAACCCCAAAACTTTCTTTCATTGTTCAGATGGAGCATATAATTTTATACAACTTGCTTTGTTGTCTTGATATCATTTGTTTAAAAGCATACCTAGTTCGGCTTGGGAGCTAGCTGCTGTACATAAATACCTCTTAACATTAGTTTACCAATGTGTCCAGCTAGCTCCCACAAGTGCATTGCTGCTCCTTCAATAAAGGATACAAAGAGAATGAAGCAAATTGATAATAGAAGTTGTAAAGTTGTTGAAAATTGTATGCTCTATCTAAATAATGGAAGGGGTTTCGTGTCCCTTTATGTATCTCATTTCTGTAGTTTGAATTCATTTTTAAAAAGGAAGATTTTTTTTCTCTTGTAAGGTGTATCCAGTCCACAGATCATCCATTACTTGTGGGATATTCTCCTTCCCAACAGGAAGCTGCAAGAGGATCACCCACAGCAGAGCTGTCTATATAACTCCTCCCCTAACTGCCACTCCCAGTCATTCTCTTGCAGCTCTCGACACGATAGGAAGTAGCTAGAGAGATGTGGTGAATTTATGTAGTTTATCTTCAATCAAAAGTTTATTATTTTCAAATGGTACCGGAGTTGTATTGTTTTAGCCTCAGGCAGAAAGTTGAAGAAGAGTCTGCCTGTGGTTTTTGATGATCTTAGCAGGTTGTAACTAAGATCCATTGCTGTTCTCACACATAACTGAAGAGATAAGGTAACTTCAGCTGGGGGAATGGCGTGCAGTGTCTCCTGCTATGAGGTATGTGCAGTTTAAATTTTTCTAGAGAAATGAATATACTAGAAAATGCTGTTAATACCGGATTTATTTAAGGTAAGCCTGATTACAGTGATTTAATAACGACTAGTATCATGCTTGATGTAAAAGGTAATATTCTTATTACTTTCTCACATTACTGAAAATAAGATAACTTTTGCTGGAAGTGTTTAAACGTTTTTTTCTACATATTGGTGATAAAACTTTATTGGGGCCCAGTTTTTTCTACATGGCTGGCTAGATTTTGCCTAGGGATAGTTTTTTTTATGGCCCTCTCACTGTGAGTATAGGTTGGGAGGGGCCTAATTTCAGGCCTAAATCGTGCAGTAGTTTTTGCAGCTTGAGACTTCCAGCTTCCCTGAAGGAGTCCCCTGAACACTTAGGACCTCTACAAAGGGTTTTTGTGCCTTCAAAAGTCATTGTATGTTCAGGTAGGGCCACAGTAGAGCTGTGACTGTTAAAAAAACGTTTATGTTTTTTTTTATCCGGTTTTGAAACTAAGGGGTTAATCATCCATTTGCAAGTGGGTGCAATGCTCTGTTAGTCTATTATACACACTGTAAAAATTTCGTAAGATTTACTGCTTTTTATCACTGTTTTTCAATTTCTGACAAAATTTGTTTCTCTTAAAGGCACAGTACCGTTTTTATTTTTTGCTTGTTTACATTTATCAAAGTGTTTTCCAAGCTTGCTGGTCTCATTGCTAGTCTGTTTAAACATGTCTGACATAGAGGAAACTCCTTCTTCATTATGTTTAGAAGCCATTGTGGAACCCCCTCTTAGAATGTGTACCAAATGTACTGATTTTACTTTGTTATAAAGATCATATTCTGTCTTTAAAAGATTTATCACCAGAGGAAATTGACAAGGGGGAAGTTATGCCGACTAACTCGCCCCACGTCTCAGAATCTTTGACTCCCGCTCAAGTGGCGCCAAGTACATCTAGCGCGCCCATGGCGTTTACTTTACAAAACATGGCGGCAGTTATGGATCATACCCTTATAGCGGTATTGTCCAAACTACCAGGGTTACAAGGAAAGCGAGACAGCTCTGGGACTAGAAAAAATACAGAGCTCTCTGACGCTTTAGTAGCTATGTCTGATATCCCCTCACAATATGCAGAAGCTGAGGCAGGAGAGCTTCTTTCTGTGGGTGATTTTTCTGACTCAGGGAAGATGCTTCAACCTGATTCTGATATGTCTACATTTAAATTTAAGTTTGAACACCTCCGCGTGTTGCTCAGGGAGGTTTTAGCTACTCTGGATAACTGTGACACCATTATAGTGCCAGAGAAATTGTGTAGATTGGATAAATACTATGCAGTGCCTGTTTACACTGATGTTTTTCCAATACCTAAAAGGTTTTCAGAAATTATTACTAAGGAATGGGATAGACCAGGTTTACCTTCTCTCCCCCTCCTATTTTTAAGAAAATGTTTCCAATAGATGCCGCTACACGGGACTTATGGCAAACGGTCCCTAAGGTGGAGGGAGCAGTTTCTACCCTAGCTAAGCGTACAACTATTCCCGTCAAGAACAGTTGTGCTTTCCTAGATCCAATGGATAAAAAAGTTAGAGGGTTACCTTAAGAAAATGTTAATTCAACAAGGTTTTATTCTCCAGCCTCTTGCATGCAATTGCCCCGGTCACTGCTGCTGCGGCCTTCTGGTTTGAGTCTCTGGAAGAGGCCTTACAGGTAGAAACTCCATTGGATGATATACTTGACAAGCTTAAAGCGCTTAAGCTAGCCAATTCATTTGTTTCTGACGCCGTTGTTCATTTAACCAAACTAACGGCTAAGAACTCAGGTTTTGCTATACAGGCGCGTAGGGCGCTATGGCTTAAATCCTGGTCAGCTGACGTTACTTCAAAGTCTAAGCTTCTCAACATTCCCTTCAAGGGGCAGACCCTATTCGGGCCTGGACTGAAGGAGATCATTTCTGATATTACTGGAGGAAAAGGTCATGCCCTTCCTCCAGGATAGGTCTAATAAATTAAGGACCAAACAAACTAATTTTCGTGCCTTTCGAAACTTTGACGAACGCGGCATCAACTCCCTCTAATGCAAAACAAGAGGGAAATTTTGCCCAGTCCAAGCTGGTCTGGAGACCTAACCAGGCCTGGAACAAAGGTTAGCAGGCCAAGAAGCCTGCTGCTGCCTCTAAGACAGCATGAAAGATCAGCCCCCGATCCGGTAACGGATCTAGTAGGGGGCAGACTTTCTCTCTTCGCCCAGGCTTGGGCAAGAGATGTCCAGGATCCCTGGGCGTTGGAAATTGTTTCCCAGGGATATCTTCTGGACTTCAAAGCTTCTTCCCCAAAAGGAAGATTTCACCTCTCACAATTATCTGCAGACCAGATAAAGAGAGAGGCATTCTTACATTGTGTTCAAGACCTCCTAGTTATGGGAGTGATCCACCCAGTTCCAAAGGAAGAACAGGGGTAAGGCTTCTATTCAAATCATTGTGGTTCCCAAGAAAGAGGGAACCTTCAGACCAATCTTAGATCTCAAGATCCTAAACAAATTTCTCAGGGTCTCATCTTTCAAGATGGAGACTAATCGAACCATCCTACCTATGATCCAGGAGGGTCAATACATGACTACCGTGGACTTAAAGGATGCTTATCTTCACATTCCGATACACAAAGATCATCATCGGTTTCTCAGGTTCGCCTTCCTAGACAGGCATTACCAGTTTGTGGCTCTTCCCTTTGGGTTAGCTACGGCACCAAGAATCTTTACGAAGGTTCTGGGGTCACTTCTGGCGGTCCTAAGGCTGCAGGGCATAGCAGTAGCCCCTTACTTAGATGACATTCTGATACAGGCGTCGAATTTCCAAATTGCCAAGTCCCATACGGACATTGTTCTGGCATTCCTGAGGTCTCATGGGTGGAAAGTGAACGAAAAGAAGAGTTCTCTATCCCCTCTCACAAGAGTTTCCTTCCTGGGAACTCTGATAGATTCTGTAGAAATGAGGATTTACCTGACAGAGGACAGGTTGTCAAAACTTCTAAATTCCTGCCGTGTTCTTTATTCTACTTCTCGCCCTTCGGTGGCTCAGTGTATGGAAGTAATCGGCTTAATGGTAGCGACAATGGACATAGTTCCGTTTGCCCGCCTACATCTCAGACCGCTGCAACTCTGCATGCTCAGTCAGTGGAATGGGGATTACACAGATTTGTCCCCTCTACTAAATCTGGATCAAGAGTCCAGGGATTCTCTTCTCTGGTGGCTATCTCGGGTCCATCTGTCCAAAGGTATGACCTTCCGCAGGCCAGATTGGACAATAGTAACAACAGATGCCAGCCTTCTGGGCTGGGGTGCAGTCTGGAACTCTCTAAAGGCTCAGGGGTCGTGGACTCAGGAGGAGGCACTCCTTCCAATAAACATTCTGGAACTAAGAGCGATATTCAATGCTCTTCAGGCTTGGCCTCAGCTAGCGGCAGTGAGGTTCATCAGATTTCAGTCGGACAACATCACGACTGTAGCTTACATCAACCATCAAGGGGGAACAAGGAGTTCCCTAGCGATGTTGGAGGTTTCAAAGATAATTCAATGGGCAGAGATTCACTCTTGTCATCTATCAGCTATCCATATCCCAGGAGTAGAGAACTGGGAGGCAGATTTTCTAAGTCGACAGACTTTTCATCCGGGGAGTGGGAGCTCCATCCGGAGGTGTTTGCACAGTTGATTCAACGTTGGGCAAACCAGAACTGGATCTCATGGCGTCTCGCCAGAACGCCAAGCTTCCTTGTTACGGATCCATGTCCAGGGATCCCAAGGCAGCGCTGATAGATGTTCTAGCAGCGCCTTGGTCCTTCAACCTGGCTTATGTGTTTCCACCGTTTCCTCTGCTCCCTCGTCTGATTGCCAAGATCAAACAGGAGAGAGCATCGGTAATTTTGATAGCACCTGCGTGGCCACGCAGGACATGGTATGCAGATCTGGTGGACATGTCATCCTTTCCACCATGGACTCTGCCTCTGAGGCAGGACCTTCTACTTCAGGGACCTTTCAACCATCCAAATCTAATTTCTTTGCGGCTGACTGCTTGGAGATTGAACGCTTGATTTTATCAAAGCGTGGTTCCTCTGAGTCGGTCATTGATACCTTAATACAGGCGCGAAAGCCTGTCACCAGGAAAATCTATCATAAGATATGGTGTAAATATCTTCATTGGTGTGAATCCAAGGGTTACTCATGGATTAAGGTCAGGATTCCTAGGATATTATCTTTTCTCCAAGAAGGATTGGAGAAGGGTTTGTCAGCTAGTTCCTTAAAAGGACAGATTTCTGCTCTGTCTATTCTTTTGCACAAACGTCTGGCTGAGGTTCCAGACGTGCAGGCGTTTTGTCAGGCTTTAGTCGGAATCAAGCCTGTGTTTAAACCTGTTGCTCCGCCTTGGAGCTTAAATTTAGTTCTTAAGGTTCTTCAAGGGGTTCCATTTGAACCTTTGCATTCCATAGATATTAAGCTCTTTTCCTGGAAGGTTCTGTTTTTAGTAGCTATCTCCTCGGCTCGAAGAGTTTTGGAGTTATCTGCTTTACAATGTGATTCCCCTTATCTCATTTTTCATGCAGATAAGGTAGTGTTACGTACCAAACCTGGTTATGTACCTAAGGTGGTATCTAATAAAAATATCAATCAGGAGATTGTTGTACCGTCACTGTGTCCTAATCCTTCTTCAAAGAAGGAACGTCTTTTACACAATCTTGACGTGGTTCGTGCTTTAAAGTTTTACTAAAGATTTTCGTCAAACATCTGCATTGTTTGTTGTCTACTCTGGACAGAGGAGAGGCCAAAAGGCTTCGGCAACCTCTTTCTTTTGGCTAAGGAGTATAATACGCTTAGCTTATGAGACTGCTGGCCAGCAGCCTCCTGAAAGGATTACAGCTCATTCTACTAGAGCGGTAGCTTCCACATGGGTTTTTAAAATGTTATACTTTTACTTCTTCGGAGGCTATTTTTGGGAGAAAGGTCTTGCAGGCAGTGGTGCCTTCCGTTTAAGCGCCTGCCTTGTCCCTCCCTTCATCCGTGTCCTATAGCTTTGGTATTGGTATCCCACAAGTAATGGATGATCCGTGGACTGGATACACCTTACAAGAGAAAACATCATTTATGCTTACCTGATAAATTTATTTCTCTTGTGGTGTATCCAGTCCACGGCCTGCCCTGTCATTTTAAGGCAGGTGTTTTTTATTTTTAAACTACAGTCACCACTGCACCCTATAGTTTCTCCTTTCTCTTGCTTGTCTTCGGTCGAATGACTGGTAGTGGCAGTTAGGGGAGGAGCTATATAGACAGCTCTGCTGTGGGTGATCCTCTTGCAGCTTCCTGTTGGGAAGGAGAATATCCCACAAGTAATGGATGATCCGTGGACTGGATACACCACAAGAGAAATAAATTTATCAGGTAAGCATAAATTATGTTTTTTTAAAAAGCCCTTTTATATGTCTAAAATTATGCAAATGTAACGCAGGGCTTGGTAAATACAGGGCGTTGAAAGTATTCTTGAAGGTTTGAACTGCTATCCCTTAAAAGGGACATTATACACTAACTATATATTCATACACTTAGGGGCATATTTATTAAAGGCCTGTCCAACATGATCCGATCAGCGGATCATGTCCGACAGACCTCGCTGAATGCAGAGAGCAATAAGCTCTCCGCATTCAGCATTGCACCAGCAGCTCTTGTGAGCTGCTGGTGGAACCCCTCCCCCAGCAGATTCGCAGGGGGTTGTCAATCAACCCGATCGTACTTGATCGGCTTCATTTGTGGCGATGTCTGTCAGCCTCCTCAGAGCAGGCAGAGACAGGTTATGATACCGCTGCTCCATAACTTGTGTTTCTGGCGAGTCTGAAGGTTCACCAGAAACATGGGGCTTCAAGCTCCATACGGAGCTTGATAGATATGCCCCATAGTATTGAGATTATGCCCCACCTCCCTCCTAGTGACTGGTGCAGCCATTTCGAGATCTGTGTTTCACTACTTTTCAGTGCTGATGTATTTGCACCTGTGCAGCAACTCCCCTTCAGATATCTGCAGTGTAACCTAAGTTCCATAATGCAGCACCCATGATTAGGGGGAGGTGTATACAATGAATGAAGTTTTTAGTGTCCCTTTAAGGGAAGCATCACTCTAAAACCTCATGTTGAACACTTTTTTTTACTTTGAGCAGTTACGTTACCCAGGTGTGTAGCTGAGCTACACACACTATTCTCTTGTGCACTCTATTTGATGTTTAATCAAGATATTTTTCACACAAGTGTAGCTGTATGGACAGTGGTGCCCCCCCCCCCTCCTCAGCCAAATAAAAGGCTTCAGCAAATATAATGCAGCACAAAAATACAACTATTTCTCCAACATTGGTGTGTCCGGTCCACGGCGTCATCCTTACTTGTGGGAATATCTCTTCCCCAACAGGAAATGGCCATATAGTCCCTCCTAGGCTCCGCCCACCCCAGTCATTCTCTTTGCCGTTGCACAGGCAACATCTCCACGGAGATGGTTAAGAGTATGTGGTGTTTAGTTGTAGTTTTTTTATTCTACTATCAAGAGTTTGTTATTTTAAAATAGTGCTGGTATGTACTATTTACTCTGAAACAGAAAAAGATGAAGATTTCTGTTTGTGAGAGGAAGATGATTTTAGCAGATAGTAACTAAAATCGATTGCTGTTTCCACATAGGACTGTTGAGATGAAGTAACTTCAGTTGGGGGAAACAGTTAGCAGACTTTTCTGCTTAAGGTATGACTAGCCATATTTCTAACAAGACTGTGTAATGCTGGAAGGCTGTCATTTCCCCTCATGGGGACCGGTAAGCCATTTTCTTAGTCTCAAACAGAATAAAGGGCTTAATATGGGCTATAAAACTGGTAGACACTTTTATGGGCTAAATCGATTGCTTTATTTGGACATTTTATACATGTTTATACTGATAATTCACACTTATAAACTTGGGGAACGTTTTTTTAACGTCAGGCACTATGTTAGACACCTTTTCCAGTCAGGAAGGGCCTTCCCAGTTGTAGGCTGAGCCTCATTTTCGCGCCATTACTGCGCAGTTGTTGTTTTTTTTTGAGTGCAAGACATGCAGATGCATGTGTGAGGACCTGAAAGTAGTTGGAAAAGTTCCTAGAAGGCGTCATTTGGTATTCCCCTCTGGGCTTGGTAAAGTCACAGCAAAGGCTGTAGCTGGGACTGTATAGGGGTTAAATCTGTAAATCGTTATTTTAAGGGTTAAAGCTCTGAAAATTGGTGTGCAATACTTTTAATGCTTTAAGACACTGTGGTGAAATTTTGGTAAATTTTGAACAATTCCTTCATATATTTTCACATATTCAGTAATAAAGTGTGCTCTGTTTAAAATTTAAAGAGACAGTAACGGTTTTGTTTTAAAACGTTTTTTGTGCTTTATTGACAAGTTTAAGCCTGTTTAACATGTCTGTGCCTTCAGATAAGCTATGTTCTATATGTATGAAAGCCAATGTGTCTCCCCCTTCAAAATTGTGTAATAATTGTGCCATAGCGTCCAAACAAAGTAAGGACAGTACTGCCACAAATAATGAAATTGCCCAAGATGATTCCTCAGATGAATCTACATCATCTCCTTCTGTGTCTACGCCAGTTTTGCCCACGCAGGAGGCCCCTAGTACTTCTAGCGCGCCAATGCTTATTACCATGCAACAATTGACGGCTGTAATGGATAACTCCATAGCAAATATTTTATCCAAAAATGCCTGCATATCAGAGAAAGCGCGATTGCTCTGTTTTAAACACTGAAGAGCAGGAGGGCGCTGATGATAATTGTTCTGTCATACCCTCACACCAATCTGAAGGGGCCATGAGGGAGGTTTTGTCAGATGGGGAAATTTCAGATTCAGGAAAAATTTCTCAACAGGCTGAACCTGATGTTGTGACATTTAAATTTAAATTAGAACATCTCCGCGCACTGCTTAAGGAGGTGTTATCTACTCTGGATGATTGTGACAACTTGGTCATTCCAGAAAAATTATGCAAGATGGACAAGTTCCTAGAGGTTCCGGTGCACCCCGACGCTTTTCCTATACCCAAGCGGGTGGCGGACATAGTGAATAAGGAGTGGGAGAAGCCCGGCATACCTTTTGTTCCCCCTCCTATATTTAAGAAATTATTTCCTATGGTCGACCCCAGAAAGGACTTATGGCAGACAGTCCCTAAGGTCGAGGGGGGCAGTTTCTACTCTAAACAAGCGCACTACTATTCCTATCGAAGATAGTTGTGCTTTCAAAGATCCTATGGATAAAAAATTGGAAGGTTTGCTTAAAAAGATTTTTGTACAGCAAGGTTACCTTCTACAACCCATTTCGTGCATTGTTCCTGTCACTTCAGCAGCGTGGTTCTGGTTCGAGGAACTAGAAAAGTCGCTCAGTAGAGAGACTCCATATGAGGAGGTTATGGACAGAGTTCACGCACTTAAGTTGGCTAACTCTTTTATTTTAGATGCCGCTTTACAATTAGCTAGATTAGCGGCGAAAAATTCAGGGTTTGCAATTATGGCGCGCAGAGCGCTTTGGCTAAAGTCTTGGTCAGCGGATGTATCATCCAAGACAAAATTGCTCAACATCCCCTTCAAGGGTAAAACTCTCTTTGGACCAGAATTGAAAGAGATTATCTCAGACATCACTGGGGGAAAGGGCCACGCCCTCCCACAAGATAGGCCTTTCAAGGCCAAGAATAAGTCTAATTTTCGTTCCTTTCGTAATTTCAGGAACGGACCGGCCTCTAATTCTGCATCCTCTAAGCAAGAGGGTAATGCCTCACAGTCCAAACCAGCCTGGAAACCGATGCAAGGCTGGAACAAGGGTAAGCAGACCAAAAAGCCTGCTACCGCTAACAAAACAGCATGAAGGAGTAGCCCCCGATCCGGGACCGGATCTAGTGGGGGGCAGACTCTCTCTCTTTGCTCAGGCTTGGGCAAGAGATGTTCAGGATCCCTGGACGCTAGAAATAGTTTCTCAGGGTTATCTTCTGGAATTCAAGGAACTACCCCCAAGGGGAAGGTTCCACATGTCTCTCTTATCCTCAAACCAAATAAAGAGACAGGCGTTCTTACATTGTGTAGAAGACCTGCTAAAGATGGGAGTGATACACCCAGTTCCAATGAAGGAACAAGGAATGGGATTTTACTCAAATCTATTCGTAGTTCCCAAAAAAGAGGGAACCTTCAGACCAATTCTGGATTTAAAGATCCTAAACAAATTTCTCAGGGTACCATCGTTCAAAATGGAAACCATTCGAACGATTCTACCCACTATCCAGGAAGGTCAATTTATGACTACCGTCATATATATATATATATATATATATATATATATATATATATATATATATATATATATATATATATATATATATATATATATATATATATATATATATATATAATTTTTTATTTTATTTATTCTTTAGCATTATCTTTTGTGTCACAATTGTATCCACTGATGTATTTAAATACGTAGAGAGTAACTAACCTGCTACTGCCTGTAGGCAGTGTAAAAGTATGAGGCACATACACAACAAAATATTCCCTCTGTAGTGGGTTGGTTGCTGAATGCTGTGCTGATTGTACAAATGCATATTAAATACGCTGTAAAAGACAGGGCACTGTGCAATTCTTAATACCAGCTTAAAGATAATCTCATCCTGGTGCCTCCTCAATGCTGCCTCATGCCTGCCCATTTTGATTGTCCGTCATTGAATTGGCTGTAGAGCAGTGTGCATTACTGTGTAAAATTCCTTGTTTGCAAAAACAGCTTATGGAGAGGGACAGGATCCAAGCTTTGTAGAAATTGCTCTCTGCACAGTGGCATGTTGTCCCATATTCTGGCAATGTTTTGTGCATATTATGGGGTCGATTTATCAAACTGCGGCGGACAGGGGCGTACATACACGCCCCTGTCTGCCACAGCTTGCCTCCGGCAGGTTGAATTCTGCTGCCGAAATTCAGCATTGCAGAAGAACGCAATTTTGTGCAACGCCGCCCGCGCACAGCCAATCACGTGCGTGCAGGAGCTGTCAATCTTCCCGGTTGGACGAGACCGGGGAGATTGAAATTCGCCACCTAAGAGGTGGCAAAGAGGTTAGGGAAGCAGCGGTCTGATGATCGCTGCTTCATACATACGGACTGCAGGTTCTCTTGTGAGAACCTACAGTCGTGGTGGGTCGAAGGCTGGAAAAAGCGTTTGATAAATCGACCACTATTTCTAATAGGTTCAGGGCACTTGCACCTTGGCCGTTTTTTTGTTAAATGTAGTGGGGAGGTCTGGCATGACCTGTTGCAAAATTCCCTGCAACTCCTGTAAAAAACCTACTTGGCCAAAACATGAGAACATACATGATGGTTTGTTTTTTTACAATGTGAATACTGTATAGTGTGCTTGGAGAAAATGTAAAAGTAGTCATTGTTGAAAGAAAAACATGGGTACAGAACAGAGAATGAGTTAGTTTAGTCTTCTTTTTTTTCCCCCAATAATTTTAAAGTCTCATCAGAGGGTCTGTTGGCTAATATATGGGATTCAAGTGGTCAAGGGTTGGAGCCTTTTAGAATTGAGAGGGATGGTTTTGCAGCAGTATGATTTATGTCTGTTTGTTTTCTAGCATACGTTGTTGCATAGCTAAAGTGTTTCATGTTGTGTCTATTGCATTTGTAGTTCTGCATTACTGAGTTCTACTGGGTAAGCCATCATTAACTGAAATTAAATCCTACTAACAGTTCATATCTTGTCTCAGTTCCCTGAGCATTTTGATCTTTTTACAAAATCTTGTACCACTTCTAAAAGGTGAGTCAGTGCCTCTTATGGAACTGAATCAAGAGATGGAATTTTGCTAAAGGGACATGAGGGTCAAAACGATTTGTTGAAGAGCATACGTAGGTAGGCTAGGAGTGTGCATAGGTCTTCATCCTTGTGTATACACTGTTGCAGACAGTGCTGTTTATAGAGTGCTTAAAGGAAGCTGAAACACAATTTTTTTTCTTTAAAGATTCAGATAGGGAAGCTTGAGGGCAGGTTTGAAAACCAGTGCTCTAACAGGCCAGGTTTTGAGAATATCTGGAGCACAGGTGAAATAATCAGCTGATTAGTAAACACGGTTATTTTACCTGCTCTCATGCAAGGTAATCCTGAAAATAGGGCCTATTTGGGAGGCCTGAGTGCAGGTTTGAAAACCAGTGAGAGAGAGCATACACGTTTAAACAACGTTCCAGTTTACTTCTGTTACCAAATGTACTTCATTCTTTTGATATCCTTCGTTGAAGGGGCAGCAGTGCACTACTGGGATCTAGCTGAATACATCTGGTGAGCCACCAATCGCCAGCTAGCTCCCAGTAGTGTGTTGCCTACTTAGGTTTGCTTTTTAACAAAGGATACCTAAAGAACAAAGCTAATTAGGTTATAGAAGTAAATGTGTTTAAAGGGATACTCAAGTCAAAATTAAACTTTTATGATTCAGATAGAGCAGCAATTTTAAACAACTTTCCAATTTACTGCCATTAAAATAATGCGCACAGTCTTTTTATATTTACATTTTTGAGTCACCAGCTCATACTGAGCATTTGCAAGAAATCACAGAATATACGAATATGCATTTGTGATTGGCTGATGGCTGTCACGTGGTACAGGGGGAGTGGAAATAGAGAACTTTGAAATGTCTCAGAAAAAAAATGTACTTCTCATTTGAAGTTTTTATACTAAGTGCTATTGCACTGTATTTTTATCATGCATTTGTTGATTACGCAAATCTACTGTATTTACTGTTTTTTTTAAATGTTATGCTCTATCTGAATCATGAACGTTTAATTTTGAGTTTGCTCTCTCTTTAAGAAGTGTGCACTCTCCCAAACCTCCCTATGTATGCTTTTCAACACAGGATACCAAGAGAATAAAGTCAATTTGATAATAAAAGTAAATTGTAAAGTTCTGTCTTAAGTATAATTTTATTTGCATGTTTAATTGGTGCTCTTTCATATGCTTCATATATATATTGAATGTACTGCCCTTTTAAGTTTTATTTTATCTGTAAATTATCTGGACATCATTTTCTAACTCCCTTTTTTTGTGCTGTGTTAAGAGCAATAGGTTTGTTTGGCATTTTCCTTTTATGTAAGATACAGACCTTTAGCTAGAACCTACATTCTAATATGGCCTCCCTGTTCTGATTTCTCTTTCAGGTACCGAATAGAATATGATGCTCTGTCTAAAGTCGAAGCTGAGCAAAATGAGTTCATTGACCAGTTTATCCTGCAGAAATGACATCGGCCAGAAAGTCCCCACCCCTGTTGTTAACTTTATTCATGTTTTTATACTAGAATTTTTACGTGTTTTTTTTTTTTTTTTTTTTTTTTTTTCATTCAAAATTAAACTGACTTTTTAAAGAACATGGAAATGACACATTAACTTTAATGAATTTTGAATAAAAAAATTGAGGGAAATTAATATATAGCAAAAAATCTTTTATATGTTTTATTTAGCCAATAGTAAATAAAACTTATTTTTATTTAAACGCCCAGTAAAAATCTTTAAGCACAGGTAGTCATAAAAGTATATGTGTCTTTTATATATCCACACAAAACTAACAACATATGGTAAATTGCTATTTAACACACCTTTTGGGGCCTGACCACTACTCTGATGCAAGTTATTACTACTAATATTTCTTGTTGATTGGTCACAAGTAAACCTAGTGAAGCAAAAGTGCTGGAAAACGCTCTATGCTACCTGCCGAGCCATAACTTAAAAAAATGCTTTGTTCTAAGGGGCAGCTTGCCATGTGAGTAATCAGACACCCACAGTTATGTTCACTTGCTGAGTTTTTTTACAGCCCTTTTTGGGGTTAGCAAGATCTGTGCACTGCTGTAATTACTACACAGCGCTCCAAAAGGTATAGGTTTACTGTCGCTTTAAGCAAGGGGGAGAAAAAGCTCCGTCTTAGGAGACACAAGAAAGCTTTATTGTGATCTTGGAGTCAAACTACAGAGACACACAACTATTTTTTATATATCAACTGTTAAACACCATATTGCAAAAGGTCTGCATACAAATGTGTTCACATTGTTTTGCAGTCCATGGATATACCCTTATCAAAACAATATCTTCTCTGAATCCAATTCTCACACTTGTCAGAGTTAAATTACAGGAAAATGGGCAAAATAAATAATCAAATGATTACATGCATAATCAAACATTTAATGCAAAACTCAAACTGTATTTTCTGTCTCTTTAAAGTAAATGTATAATTTCCATTTCCCTTTTTAAAGGAGGGGTTTTTTTGTTTTGTTTTTTTAAACAGACTGCTGTTAAAAGCAATACTTTCCAGACATTTGCAAATAGCTGTAAGTTTATGGAATGACTCTGCTTTATGTATCAATGTATTCATGTTTAATGCTTTAAAACCAATTTCAGCAGTGAAGAATGACATTCTATCTCCAGTCTGTTGCCTTATGGTTTTATTAGTAAAACTGCTATCATGTATTAAATATGGTACATATATTGCCATCATCACCACTACAATGCATTTTACCCAAGCAACAATAGTTGATACAATAGTTCAGTGAAGCTGTTTTCATTTCTAAAATAAATAATATAACATATTTATAACCGTGTATAATCAGACTTCCAGCCATAAACTTAAACAACAATAGTAACTTGGTGGCTCCTATTCTCCCCCCTACATTCTTATGGACATAGCATTCAATACCTCATCAACTATGCGCCATAACTAAAAGAAAAGTCAGCCCCACCCCAGTGCTAGGCCTAATAAAGTTCCTAGCAACAACTCTTGCCTATTCTGATAATATAATACACCTGAGACAATTCCTTGAACATTAAGCTCACAATTAAACCTAAATAGGTTGGATAGAGCATGACATTTTTAAACAACGTTCCAATTTATTTCTATTATCAATTTTGCATAGTTCTCTTTGTATCCTTTCCTGAAGAAAAATCCTTGTCGAGCTGAGGAGTGTGCATGTGTCTAGCTATCTGGCAACAGAGTTTGCAACAGTCTTTATATCAATGTTATACATAGTTGCAAACACTGCTGCCATAGAATGCTGAAGACACATCTATGCACCTATCAGTCTACTTAGCTTTACTTTTCAACATTGGATAGCAAGAGAAAAGCACATTTGATAAGTCATTAAGACTAGTCATTAGTTGCTGCAAATTACTAGAAAGAAGCCACATTTGTTTGCATTCATACAAAGTGAAAGAAGTAAATCCATCAAGTAAACTGATATTACAGTCAGTAAGATATATAAGTTTTTTTTTTTTTTTTTTTAACAATGAACAGTAAAGCTATGGGGGACTTTGTCATTGGCCTTTTTGAATCAGTGTAAAATCAGTTACAAGTGCTTTGTCATGTGAAAGTCTTCAGTTGTATTGGCGTAGCGCATTTTACACCTGTCATACCACCTTTTCATAGTAATCAGTCATTTGCTGTTGTATTTACGCTAGTCTTATGCCTTCCCCCCACCACAGTTTTTAATGCATTCACATTATCTGATTGGTTAAGGAAAGTTTTCATTCAAGAAAACTGATTTGTTTTGATTGGTTTGGTTCTTTTACTGCCTTGCACTCTGATTCAAAATTGTATTTATTTACGCGCATATAACCTTCATGAGTTCATTATTTTATTTCTGCAATTTTTAAATGTAAGGAAATGTGCAATAATTTTTTTAAGTGCTTTTTGTGTGATATACAAATAAGCACACCCACCCCTCTGACCAAGACTAGTTTATGTTCATTCCAGAGAGAAAACAGTTGTTTGCAGATACTGGTATTGTAAAAACAAAAGAGCGCACATCTGTGTCTTTAAGAAGATGAGAATTCATATATTTATTAATTAATTTAGTCTATGGTCATTTTGGTTATTGCCACTGGGGTGTAAAGTGTTACCAGGTCCTAGGTAAATATTTGCCAATGATAAACCTAGTCTACGCATCAGCCTCATTTATTAAATCATGGATGGACAAAGTTCTCAACTATAGAGCCTGTGTGAGTAGACAGTGGAATGTGTAAATCTTCTGTCCTCATTTAACATTGCAATGCTGCCCCCTTCTCTTGCACGACCTGTCAGTCACCCTGAATAAATTAATTTTAACTCCACCACCTCAGAGGTGATGGAGAATTTACCAACCAGTGGTTGGATGACCCCAGACTCAACTTGTGGTAAGCCTGCCCCGCAATGGCTCTAATGCAGCTTTTGCTGCTTGCTCAATAACTAATATAGATACAATAAATGATGGGTTATGCACAGAAGAGTAAAAAAACGTCTGTAATATTTGAACATTTACATATTAACACTCAGTATTTGAATGTTCACATTTGTTCAGTGGAAACATTTCATATTGTTATTGTCTTGTTACTGAAGGACAAGCGTTATGTGTTAAGTAATCTTTAATGTTTACAACCATTTCTTTTACAGAACTAGCTGATGCCTAAAGTGTTTTGGATATGTGGCTGTATAATTGATTACAGTAATTTTTGCTGGTATATAAACATTGTTTAAAATCCACTGTGGAATCAACTTAATTTAATATGTTTGATAGTATGTTACTGGCAAGATTTTGTGATTGAGTGCTTTGACAAACATTTTTATTTGAATTTATAAAACATATTGCAGTTATCAAATAAGTGAATTGTGTTATTTTTGTAGTCTGTGGTAATAAAAAAATAAAAAAAATGCAAATAAACATGGACGCTGCTCGGACATGCCCTCCTCTTCCAAAAACTTTTTTTTTTTTTAACCAAAAGCTTATATCTCAATGTATGTGGTTGCCTATGAATATGTTTTTGGGCTTGATTGTCCATGTGGATGTTTGTGTGTGTGTGCAGGTGGATGTCTATGGGTGCCTGAGTGTGTGTCTGAGCATCTGGAAGTCTATGGATGTCTGTGTGAGTGCATTTGTTGAAGTCTATGGGTGCCTGTGTGTGCACGTGTCAACGTCTGTGGGTGCCTGTGTATGTATATGCTTGTGGATGTCTATGGGTAGCTGTGTCTTTGGGTGCATGTGGATGGTTTTGGGTGCATGTGCCTCTATGGGCACTTAATTTAAAACTAAATAACAGTGAGATATGGGAGGTTGCACTTTAGAATTTCACTTAGGCTTAACACAAATAGACCAAGAAAAATAGGTACATTTGATATTAGCAAATTAGATATCTTTTAAAAAGATGGTGAGAGTCTACAAGATCATAACATAGGAAAATGTAAAAAAAAAAAACATCCCTACATACCAGAGCTTTAATCCTTCCATCAAATGTTTGCCCCCAAGATGGAGTCAAGTGAATTTTGAAGTGCTGATCTACATGCCGTTGATTGGGGTTCTCTAACCATTTTGAGACCCGATTTCACCCTCATAAAGGCAAAGAAAAGAGTTTCAGCCAGGCAGTAAAAGATCACCCAGCGTGGAGACAAGAAAGATGCTGACTGGTACCCTACTCAGATGTGTATATCATGTGCTGTGTCTAATTCTAAACAGGGCCTTTATTTCAGAGTGTTCAGGGGTCTACAGCTATAACCTGGAAGGTTCTACAGAACTAACTTCAAAGTTGAAAGAATACATTCACTCTACTATTACTAAGTTGATGTCTGCCATGCCGCCAGCAGTTAAATGCAGATGCATGTATGCAGCAGAAGTTGATACTTTTCAGGCCTTGTGCTGTTCATCATAGACATCCCTGAAGAGACATGTTACCTAAATGTTAAATCACTTGAAAGTAATGCAGCATATCTTTAAAATGCTGACTAAAAAATGTCACCTGAACATTAAATGTGATGGTTCTACAGTCACATACATGGACAATGTATGACACGGTGCCCTCTATTGGTTGAACCATCATCAGAAAATTGTATAACAGCGCCCTCTATTGGTTGCAAGTTCACCAAAATGTACAGGAGAAAATTTACTCATTTGCATATATTTTGAAAAACGAGTGACAATGAAAACAGATGACTAATATGTTTACTGTTTATAACCTCCTGAATCCTCCTTCCTTTTGGCACTTATATTTTATTATTATATTGTGCCTCCATGTTTTTTTTTTGTATGTTTTTGCTTTGTGTGGAGTGTGTCACCATAAGTTAAAGTGATGGTAAATTTTCCCAAACTGCTAAACATATTTGGAAAGGTCGTCTCCTAATTAGCATATCGATATGCTTATTTATTACCCAAGTCATCTGTACACTAAATAAATCTCTTTTTATTAATGCTACATTACGTTATTGAATGCAGCCTCTCTCTCCGATTTTTGATGTGTTATTTGAGTGGCAGCTTCGATCAACTTGAAATGTGCAAGCGCAACTCCTTACGCTATTTGCGCAACTACATCACTGCTTCTGTTGCGCAAATAGTGTAAGTAGTTGCACATGCGCATTTTAAGTTGATCGCAGAGTTCCAAGCATGGGAGCGTGCTGTAATCAATTAACATGGGGCACATGGTGATGATCCGATTGGCTAGAAGAGCTGCCACTCAAATAACACACACCAAAAATCGGAGAGAGAGGCTGCATTCAATGAGTTGTGCATTTCAAATTGATCGAAGCTGTCACTCAAATAACACATCAAAAATCAGAGAGAGAGGCTACATTCAATGACGTAATGTAGCATTAATAAAAAGATTTATTTAGTGTACAGATGACTTGGGTAATAAATAAGCATATCGATATGCTAGTTAGAAGACCTTTCCAAATATGTTTAGTTTAATTTATGTTAGAAGCTAGTCCTGAGTTAAATAAAGTATAATTAGTAATTCCTTTTGGAACAGCTGCTCTTGCTTGGTTCTTTTAGGGATTACAATGGCAAAGGTTTAGGCCCTGCTTTCTGATTGCCCCTTTCCCTGTAGAGGAAACCTGCTACAGAGTCTGTGGGCCTTTAAGCAAAGAGCTGGCCCCATGAGTTCCAAGTGTCTTTATAAACATTACCCAGGCAAAGTGGTCATTACCTTCCTGGAGGAATGAGCAGGGCAGAGGGTACAATACTTGACTAGAGGAAGCAGCTGGGCAGAAATAAACAATATCTGCCTGGGAGCCCACTGAGACCAGCCCAGCTGAGGGAGATATAGCCACTGGCTTGACCCCAGTCTCAGCAATGATAGCTCTGGTGGCAGACCTACTATTCAGATGCCATCCTAGGGTTTGGAGAGAGGAATGGAGACCCCCTAGTAAAGATACTGCCACGTTCACCCTTGTTTTTGGGAATTAAGTACTAGAGCTCTGCTACAAAGAAAATATTTTACCTCTAAATTTCCTCAATAGCCACATCCCATTATAAATCAATTTTAAGCAACAAATCAGAATGGTAGTCCAGGGACTTGCAAGGGAGCATGCATCTGGAACATCATTTCCCTCATCGGCTTAAGGAAGTTTACTATGAAATCTCACAAGATTTCAATAAAATTCCATGAGATCACAGTAAAGCAAAGTGTTAACTCTGCACTGCTGAAGCTGATCGGTTGATTGCCTGGTCTGAAGACATGGTTTCTAAAGGCACTTTTATTGCTCCCCTTTCAAGGTCAAATGCTATTTGGCCTAAGACTAGATTCAATTATTTAATTCTAGGCCTTCAGGACTTTTTTGTTCCTTTCAGCACTCTAAAACAAAAAAAATCTTATTCCTGTACCCAACAAATCAGGATGCTTCAGTTTCTGCCACAGATCTGAATTATTAGTACCAAATAAAGAGGGTACATTTTTGCCTATCCTGGATCTCAAAACCTTGAACAAATTTCCGAAAGTCTCTACTCCCAAGATGGAGACTATTTGCACAATGTTTCCTTTAGTGCGGGAGGGTCAGTTTATGTCTTCCATTGACCTAAAATATGCTTATTTGCATATTCCCATTCACATGGATCATGCACAGTATCTGAGATTTGGATTCCTAATCAGTTTGTGTGTGACTCTACCATTTGGTCTTGCCACAGAGTACTTACAAAGGCTCTAGGGGCCTTATTGAGCATAGGGGACACATCAGGGCATCTCAGTAGCACTCTATGTAGGAGACATTCTGGTGCAAATGCCCTCTCTTCAGTTCGCTGTGAAACACACAGATGCTGTTCTTGAACTACTTTGCATTCACGTTTTTTACATCAACCTACCAAATAGCTCCTTGATATATCAAACTCATGTTTCCTAAGGTCAATTATACATTAATTACTATGCATCTGTCTCTAATAGAATGCAGAGACACTCCCCTGCCTTCTGTAGCTCAATACATAGAAGTTGTTGGAACATGGACCACTGAAGAGACCAGAAAATAAAGCTGGCAAAGGGAACTGCATCTGAGGCAGCCACCATGAGGCCAACAGTGGATTGGAGATTATAAGATTTTACTAGATCAGGAGATAAGACCGTCTCTGATATGATGGCAGATCCAACAATCCCTTGTACAAAGCCAGCTGCAACGGAAATTTAGTCCAGTCCAGCTGGGACCTTTCTTGGCTGCATGGCTTGGAACTACAAGTTCCAGAATGCCATTCAACAAGAGAGCTTCAAATCAGCACAGGAGGGAGGAGCTCCTGCCTGGAGCAACACATTGGAATTGAGTGGGGGAGGAAGGGCTCTGTTCCCGGTGCAGCAAGAGCTGCCAGCTAGGGCTGTGAGTATAATGTGGATGATATTCAATGTTACTGTAGACTCTGCATACTATAATTTGTCACTATACTGTATAGGTATAATATGGAGCACACAGGTGTTTTTTTAATAACATACTAAGCGTTTGTGTGTGTGTGTATGTATGTGCTTGTATGTACTGTATATTAGTGTGTGTATGTATATGAGTATAGGTGTGTGTGTACTGTATGTGTTTGTATAAGAGTGTGTGTATATGTTTGTAATATATGTGAGTAGTTAAGTGAAGGGGGGGTGATGCCAACCCTATGCAGCCACTGACAGGAGGCCTCATTTCCTCTGTCAGTCTGGATCATAACGATAGAAACCAGCCTAAAGGTTGGGGAGCGATCTGGGGGTTTATGAGATTGCAGTAAGTTTGGTCTGCTTTGGAGGCAAGGTTACTAATAAACATTCTGAAACTAATTTTTCAAGGTTCATTCTTTTTATCAGGATGTCAGAACTCTGAATCTGACTGCTTGTCTAACAGAAGTTTTGTCTAATAAGGTCATTGATGTCTTAATTCAGGCTAGAAAGCCTCTAACCATGTATATCTATCATAAGTTTTGGAAAAACCTTTTTAGCTGAGTGTACAAAAAGGGAAAACTGTTGGAGTTCTCAGATTTCTTCTGGATGGCTTAGAGAAACACATCATCAAGTTAGGGTCAGATTTTGTTCTTTATCATAAGAAAATTGATAAAATTCCTGATATTTAAACTTTTGCTCAGGCTTTAATAAGAAATAAGCCAGTGATTTGACAGTTACTACTACTATCTGTTTAGGTGGGTTTTTCCTGTACCAAACTTAAGCAATAGTTCCAGCCTCCAAAAATAAAAGCCAAGCCTTCATAAGGGTCAAGGTGAAACAAGACAGACGTTTCAAGCTAAAAAGACAGTCACTTTTTAGTTTTAAATGCTGTTTCACATTGACACTTATGAAGAAATAAAGGCTTGAATTTTATTTCCTGTTGCTGGACCTGTTCCTCGATTTTATGTATGGGGACTGGCCTTCCCTGTCCATGCCTGCAGGTGTAGAGGTGCTGCCTTAACCACTTTTCTATTGGTTCTTCCTGCACCCTCATTTAATTTTATGCATGGATTGAACCTTCAACCTTTATCATGTAAGGTTCTTTCTCTTAGCCATTTCTTCTAGGTTTCTGAGCTTTCAGCGTTATCCTTATGAAAAATCAGGAAAGGAGTTTTTTAGGACAAGGTTGTACTACATACAAGTTATTCCTTTCTTCCTAAAGTGGTCTCTACAGAAATGATTAATTCATTACCTTGATGTTGCAAGGGCTTTAAAGTTCTATATGAAAGCCATATTATCGATGTTGGTCAATTTCTCTGGACATAGCAAAGGTCACACAGCTAGGGAAGTTTCTTTACATTCTTGGTTAAAGGCCTCAATTTATATGGCATACTTGGACATGGGAAAAACTACCCCTAAGCACATTACTGCTCATTCCACTAGAGCAGTTGCCAATACTTGGGCCTTTCTTTTGAAGCTTCCATAGGCCAGATATGTAAGGCGACCACTTGGTCTTCTTTGCATACTTTCACTGCAGGGTACCATATCTGATCAGTAACTGTTTTGACACCCCCCCCCCCTTTGTGGTGACCTTGTGGACTTCAGTGCTTGAGCATGAGATTTCACATGTGAAGTTTCATGAACTCTATCCATCTAATAAAAGAAATTATGCTTACCTGATAAATTAATTCATTTTATGATAGTGAGAGTCCACAACCCCGCCCTTCTTATTCTGTAAAAGTTGGCAGCAGAACATGTTTTGCACTTCATTTGCCCTGCTTTGTCCTTTTCTGGTTTCCTCCTCTACTTGGCCATATGTATGATTGAGGGAATCTGGGAGAAAGGGAGGGATTAAAGCTCTGACACGCAGAGGTGTGTTCACATGTAATGATCTAGTTCTAGTGGACTCCATCACATTATGAAATAAATGAATTATCAGGTAAGCATATTTTTTTTTCTTTCTAACTGTTACAATCTCTCTAAATCACACAAGTTTTTAATTTTGAGTTCCAGATCCCTTTAACCCCTTTGTCGCATAAGGACAATTGGTAACTGTAGTGAGTATGACAACTAATTTTCCTTCTAAAGAGGAATTGCAGAACCAAAGCTGTTTTCAGCAATAACCTGCACTACAGGCTGGGTATTATTGGTGGCCTATTGGGCGACACTCCAAAACCTTCAATGGGAGTGCTGGTGATGTTGCATCAAACGTGTGGTGACATCACAAAGGGCAGAGTTAGTCTAACTGCAAAGGAGCTGAATGGGGGAAGGTTATTCATTTGCTTAATATCAGTTCCTTTAGCAGCAATAGATGATCAAGACCACTAATTTAAAAGAGAAATGCCTGCTCTTTCAAAGGATGGTGGTCTTGAAAAACAACACGCCTAAAAAATAGTTACAAACACAACATGGAGTCTAAATGGGGAAGTGATCTTTGGAGACATACAATAAAAAATATAAAATGCTTATAGACCCCAAGCTTATTTATAGTTGATACATTGTACTCTGGCACAAAGTGGCCCCTCTAGTTTTTATTACAACCCGAAAAGCCTGTATGGGCCCCCTCTTCTAAATGTGAATACTATTGATACTAATACAATTCTCACTTGGCTATTTTCAATGTTATACTAAAATCTTTACAAAAACAAAATTTATGCTTACCTGATAAATTTATTTCTCTTGTGGTGTATCCAGTCCACGTATTCATCCATTACTTGTGGGATATTTTCCTTCCCAACAGGAAGCTGCAAGAGGATCACCCACAGCAGAGCTGTCTATATAGCTCCTCCCCTAACTGCCACCTCCAGTCATTCACAGTGGTGACTGTAGTTTAAAAATAAAAAACACCTGCCTTAAAATGACAGGGCGGGCCGTGGACTGGATACACCACAAGAGAAATAAATTTATCAGGTAAGCATAAATTTTGTTTTCTCTTGTAAGGTGTATCCAGTCCACGGATTCATCCATTACTTGTGGGATACCAATACCAAAGCTATAGGACACGGATGAAGGGAGGGACAGGGCAGGCGCTTAAACGGAAGGCACCACTGCCTGTAAGACCTTTATCCCAAAAATAGCCTCCGAAGAAGCAAAAGTATCAAATTTGTAGAATTTAGAAAAAGTATGAAGCGAAGATCAAGTCGCCGCCTTACAAATCTGTTCAACAGAAGCCTCATTTTTAAAAGCCCATGTGGAAGCCACCGCTCTAGTGGAATGAGCTGTAATTCTTTCAGGAGGCTGCTGGCCAGCAGTCTCATATGCTAAGCGTATTATACTTCTTAGCCAAAAAGAAAGAGAAGTTGCTGAAGCCTTTTGGCCTCTTCTCTGTTCAGAGTAAACAACACCGATGTTTGACGAAAATCCTTAGTAGCTTGTAAATAAAACTTTAAGGCACGAACCACGTCAAGATTATGTAATAGACGTTCCTTCTTTGAAGAAGGATTAGGACACAGTGATGGAACAACAATCTCCTGATTGATATTCTTATTAGATACCATCTTAGGAAGAAACCCAGGTTTGGTACGCAAAACTACCTTATCTGCATGGAAGATCAGATAAGGGAAATCACACTGTAAGGCAGATAACTCTGAAACTCTTCGAGCCGAAGAGATAGCTACCAAAAACAAACTTTCCAAGATAAAAGCTTGATATCTATGGAATGCACAGGTTCAAACGGAACCCCTTGAAGAACTTTAAGAACTAAATTTTAACTCTATAGCGGAGCAACAGGTTTAAACACAGGCTTGATTCTAACTAAAGCCTGACAAAACGCCTGAACGTCTGGAACATCCGCCAGACGCTTGTGCAAAAGGACAGAGCAGAAATCTGTCCCTTTAAGGAACTAGCTGACAATCCCTTCTCCAATCCTTCCTGGAGAAAAAGATAATATCCTGCGAATTCTGACTTTACTCCATGAGTAACCCTTGGATTCACACCAATGAAGATATTTACACCATATCTTATGATTTTCCTGGTGACAGGCTTTCGAGTCTGAATTAAGGTATCAATGACCGACTCGGAGAAACCACATTTTGATAAAATCAAGCGTTCAATCTCCAAGCAGTCAGACGCATAGAAATTAGATTTGGATGGTTGAAAGGACCCTGAAGTAGAAGGTCCTGCCTCAGCGGCAGAGTCCATGGTGGAAGGGATGACATGTCCACCAGATCTGCATACCAAGTCCTGCGTGGCCACGCAGGTGCTATCAAAATCACCGAAGCTCTCTCCTGCTTGATCTTGGCAATCAGACAAGGGAGCAGAGAAAATGGTAGAAACACATAAGCCAGGTTGAAGGACCAAGGCGCCTCTAGAGCATCTATCAGCGCTGCCTTGGGATCCCTGGACCTGGACCCGTAACAAGGAAGCTTGGCGTTCTGACGAGATGCCATGAGATCCAGTTCTGGTTTGCCCCAAAGTTGAATCAACTGTGCAAACACCTCCGGATGGAGTTCCCACTCCCCCGGATGAAAAGTCTGCCGACTTAGAAAATCCGCCTCCCAGTTCTCTACTCCTGGGATATGGATAGCTGATAGATGGCAAGAGTGAACCTCTGCCCATAGAATTATTTGTGAAACCTCCAACATTGCTAGGGAACTCCTTGTTCCTCCTTGATGGTTGATGTAGGCTACAGTCGTGATATTGTCTGACTGAAATCTGATGAACCTGACCGCAGCAAGCTGAGGCCAAGCCTGAAGAGCATTGAATATCGCTCTTAGTTCCAGAATGTTTATCGGAAGGAGTGTCTCTTCCTGAGTCCACAAGCCCTGAGCCTTCAGGGAGTACCAGACTGCACCCCAGCCCCGAAGGCTGGCATCTGTCGTTACTATTGTCCAATCTGGCCTACGAAAGGTCATACCCTTGGACAGATGGACCCGAGATAGCCACCAGAGAAGGCAATCTCTGGTCTCTTGATCCAGATTTAGTAGAGGGGACAAATCTGTGTAATCCCCATTCCACTGACTGAGCATGCAGAGTTGCAGCGGTCTGAGATGTAGGCGGGCAAAAGGTACTATGTCCTTTGCCGCTACCATTAAGCCGATTACTTCCATACACTGAGCCACTGAAGGGCGAGAAGTAGAATAAAGAACACGGAAGGAATTTAGAAGTTTTGACAACCTGGCCTCTGTCAGGTAAATCTTCATTTCTACAGAATCTATCAGAGTTCCTAGGAAGGAAACTCTTGTGAGAGGGGATAGAGAACTCTTTTCTTCGTTCACTTTCCACCCATGAGACCTCAGGAATGCCAGCACAATGTCCGTATGGGACCTGGCGATTTGAAAATTTGACGCCTGTATCAATGTGGTCTAGGTAAGGGGCTACTGCTATACCCCGCGGCCTTAGGACCGCTAGGAGTGCCCCTAGAACCTTCGTAAAGATTCTTGGTGCCATAGCTAACCCAAAGGGAAGAGCCACAAACTGGTGATGCCTGTCTAGGAAGGCGAACCTGAGAAACCGATGATGATCTCTGTGTATCGGAATGTGAAGATAAGCATCCTTTAAGTCCACGGTAGTCATATATTGACCCTCCTGGATCATAGGTAGGATGGTTCGAATAGTCTCCATCTTGAAGGATGAGACCCTGAGAAATTTGTTTAGTATCTTGAGATCTAAGATTGGTCTGAAAGTTCCCTCTTTCTTTGGAACTACAAACAGATTTGAATAGAAGCCTTGCCCGTGTTCCTCCTTTGGAACTGGGTGGATTACTCCCATAACTAGTAGGTCTTGAACACAATGTAAGAATGCCTCTCTCTTTATCTGGTTTGCAGATAATTGTGAGAGATGAAATCTCCCTTTTGGGGAAGAAGCTTTGAAGTCCAGAAGATATCCCTGGGACACAATTTCCAACGCCCAGGGATCCTGGACATCTCTTGCCCAAGCCTGGGCGAAGAGAGAAAGTCTGCCCCCTACCAGATCCGTTTCCGGATCGGGGGCTGATCTTTCATGCTGTCTTAGAGGCAGCAGCAGGTTTTATGGCCTGCTTTCCTTTGTTCCAAGCCGGGTTAGGTCTCCAGACCGGCTTGGACTGGGCAAAATTTCCCTCTTGTTTTGTAATAGAGGAAGTTGAAGCTGCGCCACTCTTGAAGTTTCGAAAGGAACGAAAATTAGTCTGTTTGGTCCTTAATTTGTTGGACCTATCCTGAGGAAGGGCGTGACCTTTTCCTCCAGTAATATCAGAAATAATCTCCTTCAGTCCAGGCCCGAATAGGGTCTGCCCCTTGAAGGGAATGTTGAGAAGCTTAGACTTTGAAGTAACGTCAGCTGACCAGGATTTAAGCCATAGCGCCCTATGCGCCTGAATAGCAAAACTTGAGTTTTTAGCCGTTAGCTTGGTTAAATGAACAACGGCGTCAGAAACAAATGACAAGCTTAAAGCTCTTAAGCTAGCCAATTCAAGTATATCATCCAATGGGGTTTCTACCTGTAGAGCCTCTTCTAGAAACTCAAACCAGAAGGCCGCAGCAGCAGTGACAGGGGCAATGCATGCAAGGGGTTGGAGAATAAAACCTTGTTGAGTAAAAAGTTTCTTAAGGTAACTCTCTAATTTTTTGTCCATTGGATCTAGAAAAGCACAACTGTCCTCGACAGGGATAGTTGTACGCTTTGCTAGGGTAGAGACTGCTCCCTCCACCTTAGGGACCGTTTGCCACAAGTCCCGTGTAGCGGCATCTATTGGAAACATCATTTTAAAAACAGGAGGGGGAGAGAACGGTACACCTGGTCTATCCCATTCCTTAGTAATTATTTCTGAAAACCTCTTAGGTATTGGAAAAACATCAGTGTAAACAGGCACTGCATAGTATTTATCCAATTTACACAATTTCTCTGGGACTACAATGGCGTCACAGTCATCCAGAGTTGCTAAAACCTCCCTGAGCAACATGCGGAGGTGTTCAAGCTTAAATTTAAATGTAGACATATCAGAATCAGGTTGAAGTGTCTTCCCTGAGTCAGAAAAATCACCCACAGAAAGAAGCTCTCCTGCTTCGGCTTCTGCACATTGTGAGGGTATATCAGACATAGCTACTAAAGCGTCAGAGAGTTCTGTATTTGTTCTAGCCCCAGAGCTGTCTCGCTTTCCTTGTAACCCTGGCAGTTTGGACAATACTTCTGTAAGGGTATGATTCATAACTGCCGCCATGTCTTGTAAAGTATACGCTATGGGCGCGCTAGATGTACTTGGCGTCCCCTTAGCGGGAGTTATAGGTTCTGACACGTGGGGAGAGTTAGTCGGCATAACTTCCCCCTTGTCAATTTCCTCTGGTGATAAACTTTTAAAGCCAGAATATGGTCTTTATAACTTATAGTAAGATCAGTGCATTTGGTACACATTCTAAGAGGGGGTTGAACAATGGCTTCTAAACATAATGAACAAGGAGTTTCCTCTATGTCAGACATGTTTAACAGACTAGTAATGAGACCAGTAAGCTTGGAAAACACTTTAATTCATGTGAAAAAGCAGAATATAAAAAACGGTACTGTGCCTTTAAGGGAAAAACACAAACACAAAAGCTGCAGTGAAAAAAAGCAGTTAACTTTACGAAATTTTTACAGTGTGTATAACATACTAAACTAGCATTGCACCCACTTGCAAATGGATGATTAACCCCTCAAGCTCAAAAACGAAGCAAAAAAACGGTAAAACCGTTATAACAGTCACAAGCAAACTGCCACAGCTCTACTGTGGCTCCTACCTTCCCATAAAATGACTTTTGTAGGCACAAAAACCCCTTACAGAGGTCCAATATGTCAGGGGACTCCTTCAGGGAAGCTGGATGTCTCAGAATGTAAAAACTACTGCACAATTAGAGCGCGAAAATAGGCCCCTCCCACCATGCACTCAAAGTGAAAGGGCCATAATAACTACTCCTAGGAGAAATCTAGTCAGCCATGTGGAAAACTAGGCCCCAAATAAAGATTTATCACCCTCAGTAAAAAATGTTCCTTATATATCATGCAAACTTTTTACATACTAGGCCATAAGAGCAAGTAATATGAATATTACCCTTTACTGCAAGCATGATGCCAGTCGTTTGTTAAATCACTGCAATCAGGCTTACCTTAAATATATCAGGCACTGTCAGCATTTTCTAGGCTTTATCTCTCTCTAGAAAAAAAATATACTGAACATACCTCAGGGCAGTTAATTCTGCAGGCCGTTCCCCCAGCTGAAGTTTTCCCATACTCTTCAGTTATGTGTGAGAACAGCAGTGGACCTTAGTTACAACCTGCTAAGATCATCAAAAACCTCAGGCAAAACTCTTCTTCTAATTTCTGCCTGAGGGAAAAACAGTACAACGCCGGTACCGTTTAAAAATAACAAACCTTTGATTGAAGATAAACTACACTAATTCACCACATCTCTCTTGATACTTCCCTTGTCGAGAGCTGCAAGAGAATGACTGGAGGTGGCAGTTAGGGGAGGAGCTATATAGACAGCTCTGCTGTGGGTGATCCTCTTGCAGCTTCCTGTTGGGAAGGAGAATATCCCACAATGGATGAATCCGTGGACTGGATACACCTTACAAGAGAAATATGCATTTTTTTAAACATGTTTATTGCAGCCTTCTCATATGCAAAGATATAGAAATATGAAAACTGTATATTCTGAATCTGTTGGGCCTGCAGAAAAAAATTAAATATATATATTATACGTGGAAATAGACAGCACAGATGTGTAAAAAAAGGCTTAGCAGCAAAGGGGTTAAACAAAGGCATAGATTATGTAAAATTTATAATAAACTACATTGACTTTAACATCTATGGTTTTATGTTTTGTGGAACAAAATAATGAGTGAGGGTACAACATGGAACTGTAAATACATTTGGAATTTTCACATATTTTCTGCCAAAGAACTTCAGTGTGCATTGATGTATGACATTCTGCTTTCTCAACTTTATCATGGTTAGAGCAGACCACAAATACAAAACTGCATTCACAAATATATAGTCTGGTAAATAAAATAGTCATCTATTTGTTTTTAGAAACACTACCTGATACAGGAGTGGACCTACCAGTGGTGCAGATATATAATGTGTGTATATCTATATAACTCAATTGAAAAACAAACTGAAATCTTTTAGGTGGAGGGAAGTAAAAATAAAATATGGTTGCAAAAGTGTGCACACCCTTAAACTAACACTTTGGTGATCTGCAGTGTTGTTTTTGCACCTAACATATATTTTGGAATTATGACCAAAAAGTTCAATCTAGGTTTCATCAGACCATAACACCTTTTCCCACATGCTTTTGGGAGACTTCAGATGTGTTTTTGCAAAACTTAGCCCGGAGATTGTTGTCACACGTATCACACAGCCAGACCAATTTTCTTCCCGTCTTTTCGTCAATTTTGGAGGGACGTCTAGTTCTTGGTAATGTCACGGTTGTGCCATATTTTCTCCACTTGATGATGACTGTCTTCACTGTGTTCCATGGTATATCTAATGCCTTGGAAATTTATTTTGTACTCTTCTTCTGACTGATACCTTTTAATAATGAGAACCCTCTGATGCTATGGAAGCTCTCTGCGGACCATGGCTTTTGCTGTAGGATGCGACTAACAAACTGTCAGGAAAGACCTACTAGAACAGCTGAACTTTATTTGGGGTTAATCAGAGGAACTTTAAAGGATGGCAGGTGTGTCCTATTTAACATGATTTTGAATGTGATTGCTTAATTCTTAACACAGATACATCCCCAGTTATAAGAGGGTGTGCACACTTTTACACCACAGAAACCTGCCATTTTAACAGGGGTGTATATCCATATGAGCGTATGTGTGTGTGTGCTTGCATCCATGGGTATGCTGATGCACCATTGAGATACCTTTTTTATAGGTCCGCCACTGACCTGATATGTACTGAAAACACTTGGGGAAAAAAAATCCTGTGATATTTTATCCATTTGAAGTGATCACCGTATTATTGAAGGTCTGAAGTACATACAAGAGCAGCAAATATAAAACATGTGTGACGTAGAATTAGAAAAACTACATTAGCTGCTTGTCCTGTTCTACATGTTTTTTGGTAGGACAGGCTTTATGACACCAGTTCAGTCATCAGCTATCAAGCAGCAGATAATGTGAAAGCTGAAACGGTCTAAAAGGGACATTAAATACTAAATGAGTGACATATACAATTATGTTTTCAAAGCAAAAATATAATAAATGTGCACATGTATTTTCCCCAGGTTATTTTAGTTGTTTAGATATAAAGCAATTGGTTTCTCGATACTGTAACCATGGTTTTCTTCACTTTCGAGGCCAATTAGGGACAGTTATAAATGGGTCAGTAGCGTGTGCAACCAATGACTGTGGTAAGTTTGGAGCCTGCACTTAACAGGAATTGGCTAGGCCTCAACTTGCAGAATTACATTTTTTTTTAAAAACGGGACACAATAAAGTATATTGCAAAGGTTTTCTACTACACATAAATTAACATTGTATATTATAATCTTACAGTGTTTAATTTTTTTTTTTTTTTTTTTTTTTTTTTGTATAAACAGTTTTATTGTCAAATAAAATTCGTACAATACAGAGGTCAAAAAAGGAATTGCAACAAACCGTTTAACATTTTCTTTTACATTTTACAGTTATGCAGTGAAATGCGTCTAACAAAAAGTATCTAGAAACGTTCTGTTGCCACAGTTGTCAGGAGCCTTAGGTCCTATATCAATCTCCTAATAAAGCATAAACACAACTTAGTTCGCGTATGCTAATTATGAAATTTATTTGCTATATATGTGTCCCACATGATCTTCATTAAGCCGTATGACACCTCTGTCCTCGATTTAATGTATGCATATTCCTCTAATTGTAAGATGTGTTGGAAAGTGTGGATCCAGTCAGCAACTGTGGGGGTGTATTTTTGTTTCCAGTGCCTTGCAAGTAATGTCTTCATGCCATTACTTGCCATAAAGAGTAGTTTTTTCACTTGTGTTTGTGTTTTTCTTGGAATAATATTAAATAGCCAGATGCGAGGATCTGGTGGGATCGTAACCCCCACCATTTCTGAAGTCTCCCTTGCCACTTTTTCCCACACTTCCTTTATCATAGTACAATCCCACCAGATGTGTGCCATGTTCCCCCTGCCATTTTCACACCTCCAGCATGTATCACTTGCCGTCCTATAGAGTTTATGTATCCTAGCCGGTGTGTAGTACCATCTTTGGATTATCTTTAAATTTAGTTCAATTAGCCGGCTGGAGGAGGAGACCTTAGTTACATTCGTGAAAATCTCTGAGACCTCTCTTAGTGTCATGTCTAGGTTCAGTTCTGTATTCCACCTGTCTATGTAATACGGGGTGTAGCCATGAGGTGGGATTTGTAGTAGTGCATGAGAAATAGCTAGTGTCTTTTTATGTGGGGTGTCTGTTCTACATAGTGATTCAAATGCCGTCATGGGCCTCACTAAATTCCTTCGATCAGGGTGTTTTGTTATATATGATTGGCATTGGCGTAATAGTAACCAATTTTTTGAGAGGTCAATTCCCTCTGTTGCTAACTCTTCTAGGTTATAAAATTTATGCTCATTACCTAACTGATATGCCGCTAAGGTTCTTCTCTTGTTGGATAGGGTTTTGCTGGGGAAATTCAGCCCCGGTATAAAGTCTGTGTTATTTGTAAGGGGTGTTAGCGGGGAGGTTCTTGAGGATATATTCGGGTATGATATTAGAATATGGTTCCAGACCCGGAATGTCTCTGCTATGATAGAGTTAGGGTGATGTTCTAAAGAGGTCTGTTTTGGCGGTAGCCAGCAGAGGGACCCCAGGTGTGTCTTATTTGCAATATCATGCTCCAATGCTACCCAAGCCTTAGTTGTGAAGTTCGTGTACCAATCAATGATCCTTTGCAGGAATATTCCCGTACGGTACTTTTCCAAGTCAGGGACCCCCAATCCACCTCTTTTAGTTGGCATACACATTAGTTGCTTATTGATCCTTGCTGGCCTATTTTCCCATACATATGCTAATAGTTTGGATTGTAGTGAATTGGTGAAGTTCTTGGGTGTGGGGATGGGCAGGGTTTGGAAGATATATAATAACCTTGGAAGGACATTCATTTTTAGGATTGTGATTCTCCCTAACCAGGATACATTCTTTGATCTCCAAGCTGAGAGATCTGCTATGATCTGTTGTTGGATGGGGACATAGTTTAGTTGAAACATTTCTTCAGTTGTTGGGGCTAAGTATATGCCTAGGTATTTTAGGGAGTTCCCTCTTTTTTTGAATGGACATATCTGACAAATATTTTGGGATTGCGGGGGATCATGGTTTAGCAAAAGCATCTCTGACTTAGATTTATTGATGAGAAAATTGGATATTTTTTGGAAATTGTCTAGTTCCTCACAAAGGGAGGGTATAGAGGTTGCGGGATTGGTAAGGAAAAATAAAATATCATCAGCATATAATAAGATCTTGTGGGTAGAACCCGCTATTTCTAGTCCCTGGATTGAGGGTTTGTCTCTAACTGCCAAGGCCAGGGCTTCCACTATGCAGGCAAACAGCAATGGGGATAGGGGGCAACCCTGGCGGGTCCCATTTGATATACTGAATGGATTAGACAAGTGGCCATTGACTCTGACCCTAGCTGACGGGGAATGGTAAAGGGCGAAAATCCTTGATATGGTGGTTTTTCCCAGTTGGAATTTTTGTAATGTGGCCCTGAGGAATGTCCAACAGACGCGGTCGAACGCTTTCTCCGCGTCTGTTGAGACCAGGGCCAGGGGCAATTTCTGTTGCTGGGTGTATTCTAGGAGATGTATTGCCCTAACTGTGTTATCCTTGGCCTCTCTGTTTTGTATGAAACCTACTTGATCATTCTTAATAAGCTGGGGCAATACCTGATTTAAACGGTTGGCTAGAATTTTTGCATATATTTTGAGGTCCGAGTTCAATAGTGAAATGGGCCTGAAATTCTCCACCCTGTCTGGAGGTTTGCCTGGTTTAGGCAAGACCACTATATGGGCTTCCAGGTTAGTGTCTAGGAATGGGTTCTCCTCACTGATGCTGTTAAACAAGTCTAATAGTTGTGGTATTAAAATGTCCTTGTATTGTTTGTAGTAGCTGTTTGAGTAACCGTCTGGTCCTGGGGCCTTCCCCGTAGGGAGGTCTTTTATTACTATCTTGATTTCCTCATAAGAGAACGGACTATCCAGTGAATCTATCTGTTCCTGACTCAGTGTGGGGAACTTTAGTTTCTCTAGGTATTCCTGTGTCAGTGAGCTTTTTTTCAATTGTGGTGGATATTCCCCAGCTTTACTAATGTTGTATAGTTGTTCATAATATGTTCTGAATGCCTCAGCTATTTGGGTAGTCGTGTATACATCTTTCCCCTTGATGTCTTTTGTCTGTAAAATATATGTTTTATTAATTTTCCTTTTGAGTTTTCTGGCGAATAGTGAGCTGCTCTTGTTGTTACCTTCAAAATATGTTTGCCTCAATTTTATTGCGTGTTGCTTACACTCCTTATCTATAATGGTTTGTATCGTGGCTCTACAATCCTCTATTGCTTTCAGTAATGTATGATCGTTAGTGTTATATTTGTGTTGTTTTTCTAGCTCTGAAAGCCTAGTAAGGGTATTGTGTAGATAAATTCTTTCTTCCTTTATTTTGTGAGCTTTCATGCTTATTAATTCGCCTCTGACCACTGATTTGTGAGCTTCCCACAAGAGCCTGTTATCTGATGTGGAGGCTTGGTTCAGTGTAAAGTATTCAGTTAATGTTTTTTCTATTTTGAATGTGTAGACTGGGTCCCTAATTAAATTGTCATCTATTCTCCATGTGTGTGAGATTTTATTCATTAGGGGCCAGTATATAGTGCAGCCTACCATCGAATGGTCCGACCATGTTCTGGGGTAAATGGTGAGTTCCTTTACCCTAGCTAAGCTGGCTACGTCTAGCATGATGTAGTCAATGCGAGAGTATCGGGCATGGGGGTGTGAATAAAAAGTGTAATTTCTTGCGTCTGGATACTTCACTCTCCATGCATCGTGAACTGTGAGGTCCTTTAGACACTGTCGTGTTGTGTTAATTATTTTGTTGGGGACAGATGAAGTGTGGTTGGAATTGTCCACATAGGGGTCGAGTGTAAGATTAAAGTCCCCTCCAAGAATTAGGGTACCTTTTGACACTTCTAATAGTAAGTTAGTTAAATGTTTAAAGTATGCATCTTGTCTAGTGTTGGGGGCATACGTGCAGACCATGGTCACCACTGTATTAAATAGCTTACCTATGACAATCAAGTATCTCCCTTCCCTGTCCCTATGCACCTTGATCTGCTGGAAGGGTATATTTCTTTTGATTAGGATTCCCACCCCATTTGTTTTGGTAGAATTGGATGCATAGAACGTTTCACCATATTTAAATTTAAATGTCTTAGGTTCCCTGCCTTTTACAAAATGCGTTTCCTGTAGAAACACTATGTCCCCCCTTTTCTCTTTTATGTCTTTTAGCACTACGCTTCTTTTGTGTGGGCTATTGAGGCCTTTTGCATTTGCCGTTAGGATGTTAAGGCTATTCTGCGTGTTTTCTGTCATCTGACTCATTAAGAAGTTTAAATATAACCTTGCTTAACACTTGGAATTTATCTTGTTCCCTAATTGTGTAGTGTTTCCATTCAAGGCAATCATGTCGCCCATGCATTTGCTCCTGACCTGTGGCATCTTTAAAACAGTAGCTTAAGACTTTTAAGGCAATAAAACAAAGAACTGCATTCACTTTGTGTAACATAAACATTTCAAACAATTCAAACATTACAATCTGAGCACAATCTATCTTGTGCTATAAATCCCAGCTAGGGGGGATTGCTGGTTGACTCCTCTTGCCAATATAAACATTTCTATGGGGAGGGGGGGGAAGAGAAGGGGTGAAAAGCTTATCCATTTAAAACCTTTCTAACATTTCTAGGGGTCTCTTCAGAGTCCATAGTATCATGACAGAACCAAACTTAATTTAACTCTATATACATGCTTTAGTAACGATTTGATAAACCATTTACCAGATCTGGTTATCAGAACTGGGTACCTTACAAACTTAACCCAAGTGTTAACTTTTCTCTTTCGTTGAACAATGTCCATATGACTTGCTTCACTTAACATTTTAATGTCCTATGTGATTTTTCTCTAAGTTCAATATAGAATTATCTCACCCACAAATTCATTGTCCTGTTAATCATCCTGGATCGCTGCTGGACGATGTAGAGGGCTTTGGTCTTTTCTCCTTCCTTTTCTTCGTTATAACCTTTGACCAGGTCGGCTTTTGGTTCATCTGCTTGCTGAAAGAAGCTGCAGCAGTTGGCAATCTTGACCTTTCTTCAGCTGTGGTTGGTGGACTAAAAGAGATGTCCAGTAGTTTAGATAGGTCCTCTAGGTCTTTGGGTGATCTATATGACACTGATCTTCCTTCATGTTGCACATGTAGGCAGAAGGGATATCCCCATTTATATCTCACATTCTTTTCCTGTAGTATTTTAGTTATAAAGCGGACCTCTTTTCTTTTCTGCACTGTTATGGGGCTAAGGTCCAGAAATATTTGTAGGTGGTGATCTAAATATGTTATTTGTCTCAGTTGTCGAGCCTGAAGCCATATCTTCTCCTTATCTGTGTACCTCAAAAACCTCAGAATGATATCTCGTGGGGGTGCATTCGGTGGTGGAGGGGGCCGAAGGGCTCTGTGTGCCCTGTCCAGCTCCATGTCAGGAGCCTGTTGGTCATTCTGTAAGTGCTTAAACAGCCCTTGTAGGTATTCCGGTATTTCTGCTGGGGTAATGGATTCTGGTGCTCCCCTTACCCTCAGGTTGTTTCTACGTCCCCTGTTGTCAAGGTCTTCTAATTTGTCATCCATAGCTTCCATATAGGCTTCTTGCTCTCTTGCGTGAGTTGTTAATGAGTCCACTATTTTATCTGTGGAATCTTGGGCTTCTTCTATGGACTCTATCCTGTTTCCTATCTCCTTTATGTCATGTTTCATGGAAGACAATTCAGATTGTATTAAGTCTTTTAGACCGTCAAAGTCAGCCTTGGTAGGCAGCTTGGCAATGTCCATTTTTAGCTGGTCTGCATATTCTTTTGATATCGCCACCGACAAGGAACTAGGCTGCATCTCCATTGTAGTTTTGTCTGCTTCCCTATGGGAATGTTCTTGAGGTTGAAAAAAGTTGCTTACAGGCACTGGTGAGAGTGTTTGATTTTTTAATACTTTGCTCGGTTTGGTCTGCTTATTGAGCCTTTTTGGGGCCATCCCCAGTGGCCTATTTCTGATTAGTAATGCTTATATATGGGTAGGAAGATAGGTTCGTCACATCTTATGTTTTATAGTCCATATGTGAGGTAAGTAACTGTTATGGGGGATTTGAAAGTGCCGGTGTTATCATGTGCCACGTGGGTCGTCATATAATTTGCAGCGTTGAGATTTTTAAGCACCTTTTTCACCTTGCTTACTGTTTTGAACAAATGTGATTCATACCTGTTGCTTATGTTTGGTCTCCAGAGCTCTTAAAAATGTGAACCATGCAACTCTTCATCTCTCTGAGAAACTTGCAAATCTGCGCCCCTCCGGTTTTACAGGCTGTCAGGGCTTGGGCCTACACAGCGTTTTCGCTTTGCATTACGCCTCCCGGTTTTTACATCGGAGTTTTTCTTGCATCTGCCTATCCCCCAAGTGTAGATAGGTGATATACCATAAAGTGGTCCTTTATTATGGAGTCCGACTCTTCTTTTTTGGCTAAGGTTCGTCTAACCTGCTCAGAGCTTCAGTCTTTTGCGGCCATTTCCAGCTTGGCCTCGCTCCGCCCCCCTACAGTGTTTAATTTTTAATTGATCAGATCTGCCAAACATTGCAATATTAAACACTTAGCTGCTAGCATCACCAGGATATGGCCTTTCACTTATAAATCCAAAAAACATTTCTTCTGAAACACCCATGTTAATAAAGACTCACACATATCTGAAAAATATTTATTCTGTTAGACAATCAAAAGATAAAATGATGTATACATTTAACAGAAAAACTGTGACATGAGGTATAAAAATGGCCAAACTATATGTCTAGAAATGTAAAAATCTTTATAAAACTATAAGGTAGCTTTGGGAAAAAAAAAATGTTGACCACAGGTTTGTTGGTTACTATGGAAATGTAGTCAGTTAAGTGGTGATTATTTTTACGGCTAATTAAAACCAAAACATTTATCTTTTGGGTCCCATTCATGCAATGCGTGAAATCACTTCCTACATTTTCACAAAACTTTCTGGTATTTCTTACTTTTTTTTTCTTTTAAAATGTAAAATGAATGAGTGCTGTTGTATTTAACAAAACCTATACATGGTCTGTCTATTTCATAACCTGTTTTTTAGTGTCCCCAATAAATCGGTATCACCAGTACTATGTACTAAACTTAGAATATTAAATAAGAGCAAAATCAATAAGGATTACATTATTAACTTTGTGTCTCACGCCAACATAAACAGTTAATAGTGTGTGTGTGTGTGTGTGTGTGTGTGTGTGTGTGTGTGTGTGTGTGTGTGTGTGTGTATGTATGTATGTGTATATATTTTTAATATTCACAATGGTTCAGATGAATTTCCTCTTTTCACAGTATTTGATAGCTCAATTTCATGAAATGTAATTAAAATTAGCTCCCATGTTGAATCTAAGGCTTTTGTGATTTATGCGTTTCTTGCCATTCTCAGAGAAATGGGATCTGGCTCTGCTATTTTATACTATATTTTTATAACTATCATTAAGCCTTTTATCTCCTTTTGCGTTTTTCCTCTTGTCGGTATCGTGGGCTGAACAGCATGGTAACAAGGAGAAGCAAAGGGATGACAAGGTATGGAGCATATACAGACACCAAAGTGAGCCGGTCCTTCTGGGTAAGGGGCTCTAATTGGTCTGATTTGGGAAAGTCCCCGAAGAGAACATGTGCAATAATTGCAATGACTGTGGTCGCTACGTGCGCTGAATAAACTATGGCAGGAATCCTGATCCATTTACAGCCACCTACAGATCAAACATAGAAAGAGAAGGTAACATTAATTTTCAGTACAGATTTAGATGAATATTAGCTCTTTAAAAGGGACATGAAACCCAAACATTTTTCTTTCATGATTCAGATAGAGAATACAATTTTAAACAACTTTCCAATTTACTTCTATTATCTAATTTGCTTAATTTTCTTGGTTATCTTTGGTTTAAAAACATATCTAGATAGGCTCAGGAGCTTGCAGCTATCTGCTGATGATTGGTGGCTGAACTTGTATGTCCATTTTCATTGGCTTACAAATGTGTTCAGCTAGCTCCCAGGAGTGCATTGCCGCTTCTTTAATAAAACACACCAAAAGAATGAAGCACAGGACCATGCATGTTTCTGGAGTACTATATGGCAGCAGGTTTGCAAGAATGTTATCCATTTGCAAAAACACTAGATGGCAGCACTAGTTCCTGCCATGTAGAGCACCTGACAACTACCTAGGTATTTCTTCAACAAAGAATTATATGGGAACAAAGCAAATTAGATAGAAGTAAATTAGAAACTTTATAAAAACTGTATATGCTCTGTCTAAATCACAAAAAACTAAATAAAAAACTGTATATGCTCTGTCTGAATCACAAAAAACTAAATAAAAAACTGTATATGCTCTGTCTGAATCACAAAAAAAAACCAAAAAAAACTGCATATGCCCTGTCTGAATCACAAAAAAACTAAATAAAGCTGTATATGCTTTGTCTGAATCACAAAAAAACTAAATAAAACTGTATATGCTCTGTCTGAATCACAAAAAAACTAAATAAAGCTGTATATGCTTTGTCTGAATCACAAAAAACTAAATAAAACTGTATATGCTCTGTCTGAATCACACAAAAAACTAAATAAAACTGCATATGCTCTGTCTGAATCACAAAAAACTAAATAAAACTGGATATGCTCTGAATAAAAAAAAACGAAATAAAGCTGTATATGCTTTGTCTGAATCACAAAAAACTAAATAAACTGGATATGCTCTGTCTGAATCACAAAAAAACTAAATAAACTGTATATGCTCTGTCTGAATCACAAAAACCTAAATAAACGGTATATGCTCTGTCTGAATCACAAAAAAAACTAAATAAAACTGTATATGCTCTGTCTGAATCACAAAAACCTAAATAAACTGTATATGCTCTGTCTGAATCACAAAAAACTAAAACTGTATATGCTCTGTCTGAATCACAAAAAAATAAATAAATAAACTGGATATGCTCTGTCTGAATCACAAAAAAACTAAATAAACTGGATATGCACTGTCTGAATCACAAAAAAATAAATAAACTGTATATGCTCTGTCTAAATCACAAAAAACTAAATAAAATGTATATGCTCTGTCTGAATCACAAAAAACTAAATAAACTGTATATGCTCTGTCTGAATCACAAAAAAATAAATAAACTGGATATGCTCTGTCTGAATCACAAAAAAACTAAATAAACTGGATATGCACTGTCTGAATCACAAAAAAATAAATAAACTGTATATGCTCTGTTTAAATCACAAAAAATAAAATAAAACTGTATATGCTCTGTCTGAATCACACAAAAATAAATAAACTGTATATGCTCTGTCTGAATCACAAAAAACTAAATAAAACTGTATATGCTCTGTCTGAATCACACAAAAAAACTAAATAAAAACGGTATATGCTCTGTCTGAATCACAAAAAAATAAATAAAAAACCTGTATATGCTCTGTCTGAATCACAAAAAACTAAATAAACTGTATATGCTCTGTCTGAATCACAAAAAAATAAACTGTTGGGTACAACTACAGTAGGATCATTCCTACTCATTGTGTTATTTTGTACCTCCTGTACCTGCAGCTCTCTTTAAAGTGCACTCATTACAGAATCCAGCTGGTAAAGCTCTGCATTTTACACTGGGCGCCATTTTGTAGCTTGCGCATTGTGGTGTTATTGGCTTTTGACAGCTGTGCCTTTCACTTCAGGATAGCTCACATCATAGACAGCAGAAGTGTTACATTTGTGAAGTTTTTTGCACAGTTTTAAAGTCACATAACTAATATAAGCGGCAAGATGGTCGCACCCAGTGTGAAGGTGCAGAGCTTGTAAGGTGTTAAAATAACAGGATGACTTTGAAGACAGCTGCAGGCACAGAAGGAAAACAATAGCTTGGTGAGTAGTAACTATACTCAATAGTTTAATGTCCCTTTAAATTTTTTAAGGGACAGTCAACACCAGAATTTTTGTTTAAAAAGGTAGATAATCCCTTAATTATCCATTCCCCAGTTTTGCATAACCAACACAGTTATATCAATACACTTGTTACCTCTGATTATTTTGTATCTAAGCCTCTGCAAACTGCCCCCTTATTTCAGTTCTTTTGAGAGACTTGCATTTTAGCCAATCAGTGCTCACTCCTCAGTAATTCAGGTGCATGAGCTCAATGTTATCTATATGAAACACATGAACTAACACCCTCTAGTGGTAAAAAACTGTCAAAATGCATTTAGATTAGAGGCGGCCTTCAATGTCTAAGAAATTAGCATATGAATTTCCTAGGTTTAGCTTTCAACTAAGAATACCAAAAGAACAAAGCAAAATTGGCGATAAAAGTAAATTGGAAAGTTGTTTAAAATTACACTCCCTATTTGAATCAAAAATGTCATTCATGATTCAGATAAAGCGTAAAATTCTAAATAACTTTCCAATGTAAGTTTATTATCAATGATTATGCTAATCCTGCTGCCATCTAGTGCTCAAACTGTGTAACTGCTGCCATAACAATGTTATTACATTGTGCTAATCCTGCTGCCATCTAGTGCTCAAAATGTGTAACTGCTGCCATAACAATGTTATTACATTGTGCTAATCCTGCTGCTATCTAGTGCTCAAACTGTATAACTGCTGCCTTAACAATGTTATTACATTGTGCTAATCCTGCTGCCATCTAGTGCTCAAAATGTGCAACTGCTGCCATAACAATGTTATTACATTGTGCTAATCCTGCTGCCATCTAGTGCTCAAAATGTGTAACTGCTGCCATAACAATGTTATTACATTGTGCAAATCCTGCTGCCATCTAGTGCTCAAAATGTGTAACTGCTGCCAAAACAATATTCTTACATTGTGCAAATCCTGCTGCTATCTAGTGCTCAAAATGTGTAACTGCTGCCATAATAATGTTATAACATTGTGCAAATCATGCTGCCATCTAGTGATCAAACTGTAATTGCTGCCATATAGTGCTCCAGACATATATATGCTCCTGAGTCTACCTGCTTCATTTTAAACAATGTATACCAACAGAACAAAATACATTTGATATTTTTTTTTATTTGTACCCTCTATTTGAATTACTGAAGAATAATTGTGGGTTTCATGTCCTTTTAATTGACATTTTAATGTACGTCTATTATCAAATTTATTGTGTTGCATTGTAATCCTAGGTATGTGCAGGAGCGGCACTGTACAACTGGGAGCTAGCTAGCGATTGGTGGCTACACATATATGTCTCTTGTGATTGGCTCACCAGATGTGTTCAGCTGTCCTGGAGCTGTCTGGAATAAACAAGCAATAGTGCAATAATGCAACATATTAAAACATTTTATTTCTATGCTCCTTTTTAAAACTGATTTTAAAACCAATATGGACGGCATGTTTGTGCACAATGCATTCAGAAGATTACGCTCGGGTAGACAATGTTGTGTTTTGGTCTTTCCCAAACAAAAAGTAACACATTTTAATATAAGCTCTTTTGGATGCAATAACAAATGGTTAGTGCCCCTTTAATAGTGATTACCAAATAACTTAAAGGGACGTGTAAACACAAAATTAATCTGTCATTATTCAAAAGAGTATATATATAAAAAAAAAAAAAAAAAAAAAAAGCATTCTTTCCATAAGAGCATAACTAAATCTGCTGAAGGAAGTGCACATCTTGAAAACTGCATGCATCACCTTGTTTTTAAAGGGACAGTCTAGTCAAAAATAAACTTTCATGATTCAGATAGGGTATGTCATTTTAAACAACTTTCCAATGTACTCTTATCAATTTAGCTTTGTTCTCTTGGTATTCTTAGTTTAAAGCTAAACCTAGGTAGGCTCATATACTAATTTCTTAGCCCTTGAAAGCCGCCTCTTATCTGAATGCATTTTGGCAGTTTTCACAACTAGAGGGTGCTAATTCATGTGTACCATATAGATAACATTGTGCTCACGCCCGTGGAATTACCTAGGAGTCAGCACTGATTGGCTAAAATGCAACTCTTTTAAAAAAAAAAAAAATGAAATAAGTGGGCAGAAGCTTAGATACAAGGTAATTACGGAGGTAAAAAGTATATTAATATAACCGTGCTGGTTATGCAAAACTGAGGCATGGTAAATAAAGGGATTATCTATCTTTTTAAACAATAAAAATTCTAGTGTATACTGTCCCTTTAACTGGCATACAGTGTTCAAGACACATGTATGCTCCTATCTGGATATAAATTTGCATTCATGAAAGTACCAAAAGAAAGAGGTAAGTGCTTCTGCATTGTCTTGTGCATTTGTTGATTAGGCAATTCTACATTTAATGGTCTTTAAAATAAAAATGAGTTACGGCATAGTCTTTTTATTGAGCGTGTATTGATTATACATCTCTACTGTATTAAATAGTCCTTTAGGTGTTTGAATATAAACTAAGAAAGCAGTTTGTGAGAGTGTTTGATCAGCTCAATTAGTATCAGTAACCGACCTTTAAAAAATGCATATGAAGCCACTGGGAAGAAAGGAAGTTGCAGGATCGCTTCACTATACACAAAGCTCATGAACCAAGCAGGTGGGTTCATCATGAGATGGTCTTTGAAGTTGACAACGTACCATTTCATCAAATCAAGCAACTGGAGGTGAAAACACAATATGTTTATTAATGCAAATTCATTATGTTTTATATGAAGGATGCTACTCTGGCTTGTGACACATAGAAAAAGTTAACTGGAATTAAAGAGACATCCTACGCAATTTTATTTCCTTGTTCTATCTTAAAGGGACATTAAAGTATTGTATTTCTTTGTTTCATCTAGTTTTTTGTTTTTGTAATACAGGTCTCTGTAAGCCTGATATTAAAAGGTTGGTTTATTCAGAACAAAGCCTGTCCAAATATTGCTTAACATATTTTTTCCCAAGCAAAAACATTTTAAACCAGTGCTTGACAAATGTGTTTAAAAATTAGGAGCCAGTAAGATAATTTCGGAGCCAGACCGTTGGATTTGTATATAGACATATGGAGAATAACCCAAAAAGTTAGGAGCCAGAGGTAAAATTCTAGGAGCCAGTGGCTACCAGGCTCCTGGGTTTGTCGAGCCCTGTTTTAAACAATGTAATGAGTACAAAGTTCCTTTAATGAGGGTATTTCAAAATGGATTGCAGCTTTTCGTTGTTTAAAACTGAAATGTATGTACTGCAGGTGTGCTCATTTCAGCCTGCAACTGATATTTATAAAGCAGCGGGTTAAACCGCTGCTTCAGAAACTCTCTGCGCCAAATTGGAGTTGGCGGATGAAAATCACCCTGTATTCATTCGACCAAGGTGATTGATGGACAAGCCCTACTTTCACACAATTGGTTGCATGAGGGTAGGGGGGGCGGCATTGCACGAGCGTTCCCTTGAGCAATGATAAATATGGGGAACACACCCACCTCACAATTTGCGATCTAGTGCGGACAGGTTCACAACTTGTGAATCCTGTCCACTCGCAAATTAATAAATCTTGCCACAAACACACACACATAAATATATATTTACTGCTCTTTCATATTCATGTACAATGTCCCTTTATTGGTAGGTAAGAGGTCACTTGATATGACGTGCTGAGTCAGCTCACCTTTTATATCTAATGTGGACTTTGAACAAATGATTATTTTTTTGTAAAGGTCTCCATAACCTTTTTACCTTTTACAACTGTACAAACACTTTGGCTCATAACAGTATTTGATTAGTAAATGGAATTCTGAACCCAAATGGCATCATTCTTGTTATAGATAAGGGTTACAGTAAAGTATTAAATATCCCATGGAATCAAGATGAAGTTTACACAGGATGAAAATGAACACCATATAGAGCACATGTGGATGTGAAATAAGAAAGAAAAAAATATCATTAATTCACAGAGCTGAACAGTTGAAATAAATAGTTTGTCCTTTATTGCACTTGTCAAATTGTATTTACTTATTAAAGTTTTGCTCCTTTTTAAGAGCAGATTATGAGGTAGGCTCAGGAGTGTGCACATGTTTTGAGCAATATCTGGCAGCAGTGTTTGTAAAAAGGTTATACATATAATGGTCAAGAGTGTACCTCAGTATGCTCTCTTGGATAGGTGCATCCTTGTCCATTCAGATACATTGTTCTGAAGTCAGTATTAATAAAACAAATGTGCATTTTGATTAATTTATAATAAAAATTATCCTAGAATTTTTATTATAGAATAGAATTCTACCCCTGGCTCCTACGTTTTTGGGTTAATATTCATATATCTATATACAAATAATACTGTCTGGCTGCTAACTTTTAAACAGATTTGTCGAGCAATAAGGGACTTTGAGAGACCTTTTTCCCAACATGAGGTCATATTCTTTTTAACCTGTTAGTGTATTTACATGTGCATTACAGTAGACCATAGGAGTCATTCTTAAATAGTTAAACAATTGCCAAAAGGAATCTCTGGTATGACCACTGGATAGCTGCTCACCCTCTGTCTACATGGAAATTTCACATAAAGACTATGGAAAAACATTGGATTTACTAACCTAAAAATCATAAATCAAATGTATTTTGACAGTCTAACAGAGAAAAACTGTCATTTTGACACAATGTCATTGTCACTAAAAAAAAAAAAAAAAAAGGTATTTTACAATGTTTACAAAATATTCAAGAGTAGCACAAAAATTGTCATTAGTCTTCATATATCTTACAAGAACCATAAAAACAGTGTTGTTAACAGCATAAAATTATAAGTGTGCTTAAAAATTATACTATTATACTCAACTCTTGATCTTGATCTTTTGCAAACATTATATGGAAACATTTATGCACACCCCATCTATTAAATAAATCATATCTCTGAAGTACACTACAAATTGATGAACAAGTAGAGTGACAGATAGAGATTGTTTATTCAATCACTTCTGGCAATGTCAATCTTATACCATAAAGGCAAACTAATTGTGTCCCTTCCCTACAATATTTACATTTGCAGGTATGTGCTTGGGGGGAAAAACTGCAGAAGCTTTACCAAAGTTGTGGGTCAGGTCTAGTGACATTATTTCAAACAGAGATATAATGATGATATCTGATGTTTCATAGCTAAAAAAAAAAAAAAAAAAAAAAACAATAATAATATTTTCACATTTAACTTTGGTTTTGGAATATGCTTTTAAATCCGGATATGAAATCAGAATACACTGAAATCGTCATTACAGGTCTGCAAAATATTAACAAACGTAAAACCGATCACTAACCTCCTGTGGGTAGAGTCTGGCTGGCAGGATAGCTTGCAGATCTACCAGTAGTGTGATGGGGATGTGGGAGAAGAAGTACAGGAAAAAGATCCATTCAAGCAGACGAGTTAGAGAGGCCATGGCAAATGGGAACACACACAGCAGCAGAAGAATAGACGTGTGGCAAGGAATAGGAGACGACTGCCAGGTTACAACCCTGCTCCTCACAACGCACACCCACCGCCCCAGTGCATAGTGCTTAATGTACCGAAACCTCCAGTAGCCATCTTTTGTCCGGGCATATTCGTATATTAAGGGCAAAGCGTTAATTCTGTTCGGTTTTTTATGGCGTGCCGTGTAATTTTTTATGTGTAATGGTCACTTGAAAAAGAGCTGGTGGTCAAATTAACAGATATTATTTTTGAAAATATATATTTTAGGTAATTTTGACCAATAGTTCTACTGAACCGTGAACTTCATCTAAGTCAAATTTTTCGCATGACTTTAAAAGCTTTTAAAATTGCGGCAGTCCTAGTATCCTCATGTTCCCACTAGTTCCCAAATCCCAATACGTTTGGAATATGGTAGTGGAAAACTCCTGGGGCTTCGGTTGCGTTGATAGCAGTTCTGACACTTTAAGCAAAAGATAAATATAATATATATATATATATATATATATATATATATATATATATATATATATATATATATATATATATATATATATATATATATATATATATATATATTCATTAATAAGTAATTTTCTGCACTTTTAATGTTGGACTGCAAAAGAAAGGAAATTTAGATATTTCAGAATCAGTAGTAATCACCACCAACACTGATAAAGCTACAGTTTCTGAAAGTTTTGGAATAATTTGACAGATTCATCGGATAACTAAGTCATGTTAGGCTGTTCATGTAAAATAATATTCTTTAACACTGTTTACAGGAACAGTAAAGTCAAAATTAAACTTTTAATGATTCAGACAAAGCATACAATTTTAAACAACTTTCCAATTTCTGCTACTATGAAATTTGCTTTGATGTTTTGGAATAATTTGTTAACGAATAAACCTAATTGGGCTCACGTTCAGGAGTGTGCATTTGTCTGTAGCACTCTATGTTGCCAGGTGTCCAGTATTTCAGCAGCAGGCTGTCAAATCTATACAAAAATACCGGGCACTTAAAGTGAAGGTAAAGTTTGCCGGTTTTCTCACCTTTACTATATTACTGACATGCTATATAGTGTGATCGCTATTTTTTAAAAAATTATTTTAATATGTATCATTGTATTTATAACTAATGTTTTTTACCTACTTTGCTGGTCTTCGCTCCTCCCTCCATGAATTTCCGGATTTTACAGTCTATTACGTACAGAGCGGTCCCACCCGCTCTATACGTACTTCAAAAGCGCGTTCTTGCTTGCCCAACAAAGTGCGCATGCGCACACCTCGGCTTATCTTCTATTTGCGCCTGCGTGAGGGAAATTCAATATTTTGTGGTCTCTATCGTAATTGCGCATGCGCTAAACTGGAGCGAGCCCGGGTAGGAAGTTATAGGTAATAAAGCAAACGCTTGCGCAGAACGTCCAAATATGTTGTGACGTCAAATGACGGCCACCTAACGGCCAGGCTTACTATTGGGTTATTCAAGAACGTGACCGGACCCCAAAAAAAAACTAAAAAAACGGGCTGATTTTGAAACGATAAGAAAATGCAAAATAAAGGCTTTTAAATCGGTAAATATATCAAACTAATTAAATTGATGAATTAAAGTACCTTTAATTTTAAACGTATTTACATTGCCACTAATCGAATCCTGCGAAGTTTACCTTCACTTTAAATGTCAATTATTTTTAAAGTCCCTTAAAGGGACACAAAACCCACATTTTGTATTTCATGATTCAGATAGAGCATGCAATTTTAAGAAACTTTCTAATTTACTCCTATGATCAAATTTTCTTCGTTCTCTTGCTATCTTTATTTAAAAAGCAGGAATGTAATGCATAGGAGCCGGCCCATTTTTGCTTGCTTATTGGTGGGTAAATGTAAGCCTCCAATAAGCAAGCGCTATCCATGGTGCTAAACTTAAAATGGGCTGGCTGCTAAGATTTACATTCTTGCTTTTAAAATAAAGATAGCAAGAGAACGAAGACAAATTGATAATAGGAGTAAATTAGAAAGTTGCTTACAATTGCAAGCTCTATCTGAATCATGAAAGAAAAAATTTGGGTTCAGTGTCCCTTTAAGTGTATCAGCTAAATGTAAAAGGCTTTACATGCCTCTATTCTTTACAAATATGGCCAAAAAAGAAGTAACACTGTGAATTTTCTATTATGTGTTACAGGCAGCCATGGGGGTGTTAATATCAGCATACACAGATAAGAATTATCCCCTTAAGGATTTCTGTGAGGATTGCGATATTAATAGTGCAGTCTCGCCACCAGTGGCAACACTACACTATTTCCAGTGACCAGCTGGAAGAAGGGAGGGTTTAATAGCACGGTCCTGCCGCTTGGTACGTCGTGGTCATTAAGATGTTAAAGCCAGATAACGCCTCATCAAGCAGCAGATTTCCACAGGTGTTAATGACAGACCTCTTTCTCAGATTTTGCTCAGAAACTCCTCCTCAAAGCACTCCTGCCTCCTTATTGAATCTAATGGTTAAAACTGTTATTGTAGCAGTTGTGTCTATGTGTTATTATGCTGATCATATTATTTTGTAGCAATCATGATAGTTTCAATAAGAGTGTTCTCAAAACAAAATATTTTCACACACAGTGCTTCTCATTGGAATGTTCTATATGTGCTATATATGTGATATATGTATTCATACTATATATACTGTATATATATATTGTATATGTTCTCTAATAAGCAAAGTTGTAATGTTAACTGCTAATACATTGACTATTAATTAATTATTTGTGTATGGAATCATGAAAAGTTTCCAATACCTTACAGACTAACAGTTTTTTGACAGAATAATTTAATAGCTACTAGTTGTTTGTTGTTGGGCTCTCTGACACACACAAAATGATTTGTGGGATTGTGTACTGTGTGTTTGTGTGTGAACTTTGAAATATTGGAATAAATGCCTACCAAAGAGAAAAGCAAGGCAGGAGAACACTAAGTATCAGTAGCAATATGTTTAATGCCCCAGCTATAAATTACATAAATTATAACTGTAACACTATAGTTTAGCTATATGCACACTATGGCCTCTAGTTATCAATGTCTGTCGGACCTGATCCGACAGAGCGGATCAGGTCCGACAGACATTGCTGAATACGGCGTGCAATACGCTCACCGTATTCAGCATTGCACCAGCAGTTCACAAGAGCTGCTTGTGCAACGCCGCCCCCTGCAGACTCGCGGCCAATGGGCCGCCAGCAGGGGGGTGTCAATCAACCCAATCGGGTTGATTTCCGGCGATGTCTATCCGCCTGCTCAGAGCAGGTGGACAGGTTATGGAGCAGCGGTCTTTGTGACCGCTGCTTCATAACTGCTGTTTCTGGCGAGTCTGAAGACTCTTGCAACAATGTATCATGAAACACAGCACTCACTGCACAGCCAGGAACAGGTTTACCAAACCCAGTATTGATACATAGAAACAAAAATCGTTCCAGCTGGTGCAACAAAATACTTTTATTGTGCAAACAGGGATAAAGAAGCGACGTTTCAGGCCCACACTTGGCCTTTTCTCAAGCTTAACCAAACATTAGTGAACAAACATTTAAATAGCCCTAATGGCGCCAAATATTGTGATTGAAAAGTGATAAAATGTTGCCCTCTAGTGGAGAACCATAATTTAGCATACAAATATATTTCAAAGTGCACATTAATGGCCTCAATCCTGCCACCTAGTGAATCAACATCATACTGTTTAACAAATATATCTCTCATATCGTATGTGAAATTTTTTTTTCCTATATTAAAAATTACAAATAATGATCAGCATTACAAAATTACATATTAATAAAAAATATAATAAAATACATTGAGAATTTCATTATTGTTTTAATAACCACAATATATTGAATTAAAAAATATATGTCAAGTGTATCATAGATGAATCAATCATATTTGATATAGTTGTTTCAATCAATTAACTTCATCCTTATCTTGATTTTCAATTCATCACTACATAGATACACTCATATAATTGGCCAATATTAGCTATTCAACACTATGTATCTATTTAAATTTATAGAGACATTTAATCTCATATTGATGTCATATTAATATCTACATGAGAATGCACATTCATTTATATAGTATAATATTACAAAAAGAAGTTCTTATCTTATACCATTTTATTAAATTTTATTGAGTTCTATTTTTAATTGAATTTTATTAAGTCACCAAAAGGCAGTCCAATTACATTCTCTATTTAAACCTTTGGGCCATAAAGTGCCTAATTCATTGATACAGAATGTTTCTCTCCTAGTTAATATATTCTCCTTATCACCCCCTCTTCTAGGTGTATTAACTTTTTCAATGATTTGGAAACGCAATTGACTTATTCTATGGCCCGCCTTTATAAAGTGTCCAGCCACTGGAGCATCCTTTTTTCCACAACGAATATTTGACTTGTGCTCAGAAATTCTCTCTTGTGCTTCCCTGGTCGATTGACCAATGTACATCAAGGAACACGGACATTTAATTGCATAAATAATGTATTCTGACCTACAAGTCAAATATTCATTTATGGAGTATTTTCTGCCTGTATATGGGTGACAAAAAGTGTCACCCTTAATCATAGAGTTGCAATTAATGCAAGATAAACACGGGAAGCATCCTTTTCGTTTTTGACCAGTTATTGTACCCTGAGTCTGTTTTTTCTTAGCCCCAATATCAGCTTTCACCAATTTGTCTTTAGTATTAGGGCCACGTTTATAGGCTAACATAGGTGGTATTGAAAAGGCCCCTATATCTGGGTGACACTTAGATAGAATGTACCAATATTTACGAATGATTTTATTAATTTGGTAACTTCTTGTATTATACTGAGATATAAATTTAATCCTGCCTGAATTTTTAGAACAATTCATGTTCTTTTCTTTCCCTACTGTTTTGGATCTGTTTCTATTTAAGCTCACATCTTGTTTTATATCTTCAATTAATGACTTTGGATAACCTCTTGAGATAAATTTATCTGACATTTCCTTTAGGCGAACCTCCTTAATGGTAGGATCTGACACGATCCTATCAACCCTAAGGAGTTGACTTTTTGGGACAGCCTTAAAGGTAGTGGGTGGGTGGAAACTCTCAAACCATAATGTATTATGGCTTGGAATAAATATCAATTTTCAAACCATCCACACCTTTATATACTCTAGTATCCAAAAATTGGATCGAGCATTCATCGTATGTTAAAGTAAATTTTATACCATTAACTGAACAATTCAAATCGTCAACAAATGCCAATAGGGATCCAATGTCGCCATACCATATGCCAAACACATCATCTATGAAACGCCACCAGGTGGCACCATATTGTTTAAATAAATGATGTTCATAGACAAACAATTCTTCAAAATTAATCATAAATATGTTGGCATATGTAGGGGCAACATTGGACCCCATGGCTGTCCCCTTCTTTTGGAAATAGAAAGTATCCTTAAATAAAAAATAATTAGCATACAAGATAACTTCTAATAAATTAACAAAAAATTGTATTTGGGCTAAACTGTATTTTTGGTCACTAGATAACATCTTCATTACAGCAGCTATTCCACTTGTATGTTTTATTGATGTGTACAAGCTAGATACATCTAAAGTAAATAAGATAACTTTCTGATATGGTAAATCAAGATTTTCTAATTTTCTCAAAAAATCATAAGTATCCCTGATATATGAGGATGATTTCACAACATAGGGCTGTAAGATTTTATCTAAAAAAATAGCAATATTAGAGAATATGGAGCCTGTACCAGCTACAATGGGTCTACCTGGTGGTAGATCTTTATTTTTGTGGATCTTAGGTAAACAATATATTACAGGTCTTATTGGATGTTTAATTTGTAAATATTCACTTAAATCCTTAGAAATTAAACCACTCTTTACTGCATTGGATAGAATGTTAAAAATTTCACCCTGTATTTTATATGTCGGATCAAAACCAGCTTCCACATATACTAACTCATCGTTTAATTGTTGCATAATTTCATCAACATAATACTCCTGTTTCATTAAGACAAGGGCGCCACCCTTATCTGCACCCTTGATAGTTAACCCTTTCTTTTCACGAATTGCTCTTAGTGAAGTCTCGCCAGAAACACGAGGCACCACGCTCCATATGGAGCTTGATACATATGCCCCATTGTGTGCAATAGCCAGCCCTTGAGAAATAGCAATGCCCCCCTCTTCATTACTAAACAATGCTACAACTCTTTATCCCTAAACACTAGAAAATTCATCCCTGTTCTACACAGTAAAGAAAAAAAAAGAGCAATACTGTGCAGTTGCACTGGGATGCAGTGCACTACAATAATAAAAAAAAAAATCTAATTCTGCACCCAATTTTTTTTTCCAACAAAAAAGAAGCACACACAATGAGAAATAGCTGACAGAGGCACACACAACTGCACTGTCCAAAAGCTGAAGTGAAAGTCATTAAAGATGGCAGAGCTTTGCCTATTCTCCCACCTCCCAATACTAGGTCAAAAGTGGATTAGGCAAGCCTGTATGGCATTTAATGCCTGACTTGCTGTCACTCAAATAAATCATTTAGTAATACTCTGTCAGGATTGGACAGGGGAAGCTGTACACATGAATGGTCAGATTGTCAAATTATCTCAGCTCTGCCCCCATTTCCTCTGTTCCCTGCCCCTTTAGCTTAGAGAGAGTTTATGGTTCTTATGGTTATGCTAATAATATAACTGTCATTGGAAAAAAAGCACACAAACACACACAATATTAGAATATTGGTTTAAAGGGACAGTAAACTTTCATAATTCAGACAGAAAATTTAATTTTAAACAACTTTCCAATGTACTTCTATTATGAAATTTGCTTTGTTTTCTTGGTATCCTTTGTTGCAAAGCATAGGCTTGTAGGACCGCAGGAGTGTACTTGTGTCTTCAGCATTTAAAGGCAGCAGTATTTGCAACAATAATTATAACAATGCCATACAAAGTTGCAAACACTACTGCCATAGACTGCTAAAGGCATGCACACACTCCTGAGGTCCGATGAGCCCACCTAGGTTTACTCTTCAACAAAGGATACCAACCAAACAAAACAAATTTGATAATGTAAGTAAATTGGAAAGTTGTTTAAAACTGCATGCTCATTCTAGACCATAAACGTTTAGTTTTGACTTCACTGTACCCTTTAACATTCCTTATTCCCAGAACCCCACACAATTTTACCCCTTCTCTCTGAATTCCATCCATTTTACCCAGGTATTCCTATAAACACCAAATTGTCTTGAAGGTTTTAAAAATCTTTCCATTTTATAAAGATAAATGACCATAGATATAATCTGCTGGAAAAGGGAGGATCTGGTTTCAGTCACTTCTTACAATACAATACAGGTTGAGTGCAGAGAAGATGTGAATGAGCAAGTGCCTACAGAACTTGGAAATATCGATCCTGCATTAAAGAGCTCTACATCTTGGAACATTCTAACTACATCAGCTAATGTTGGGCAGGTGCATCAGATAATTATTTTAGTTCCAACTTCCCCACTGGACTATTCATATAATCCTTTTCTATACATGATGTAACGGATACACATATATTTAGCAATGTGAACACACATATATTTACACATAAGATATTTTAGTGTTTTAGCTTGATTGTTTTTCATCCCTAAATATTTATAGTTTGGAACATATATTCATAGCCTTATCTATAATGCACATATAAGTTTAATATGAATTGTGCTCATTTACCTCTTCTACCAATCATCTGCTGATATCATTAACCTAACTGCTATAGATCCTATTGGTCAGTGCCAAGACTGATTATTGCACAGATTAATGTGTTAGTTATTAAATAAAATCTTTTTGAAACAGGACATTTAATATGCCTATGGACACAGATCTGTAGTTATAATTTACTGTCTGAGCAAATATTGGGCAAGATTACAAGTCAAACTGCAAGTCATTTACGAAAACACCGCCCGCGTTATGGCTTTTTTGCATTTGGGGTTGGGCAGCTATTACAAGAATAATTTATATTGCACGCTCATTAAGCCACGTAATGCAAACAGCCAAATCACGTGCGCATTCACGTATTCCCCATAGAAGTCAATGGAGAAGACAAATAGAAAAAAAAACACACAAAAACCCTAATAGTTTGGAACATATATTCATAGACGGCTCATTCCCATTTTCTTTCAAACACGCAAAAGTCACTCCCATGCTCAAAAAACCCTCCCTTGACCCTAATTCTCCTGAAAGCTACCCCATATCACTGCTTCCACTAACATCAAAACTCCTTGAAAAACTAGTTTACAATTGCATAACCCACTTCCTGTCCACCAACTCCTTGCTTGAACCCCCTGCAATCTGGATTCCGCCCCAAAAACTCAACTGAGACTGCCCTTACCAAGGTTACTAACGATCTTCTTTCTGCTAAAAATATTGGTCACTACTCTATACTCAACTTACTTGACCTCTCAGCTGCCTTCAACACAGTTGACCACCCCCTCCTCCTACAGACCCTTAGCTCTTTTGGCCTCTGTGACACTGCTCTTTCCTGGATTTACTCCTATCTTTCTCACAGGTCTTTTTCTGTGTCATTTGCCGGCGACTCCTCCTCTCCAATGCCTCTCTCTGTTGGAGTACCTCATGGATCTGTTCTGGGTCCTCTACTCTTCTCCATTTATACTTCTTCGCTGGGTAAACTTATCAACAGTTATGGCTTCAAATATCACCTCTATGCTGATGACACCCAGATCTAACTCTCCACCCCTGCTCTCTCTCCCTCTGTCCTTTCTCATGTCTGCGACTGCTTATCTGGTATTTCTTCCTGGATGGCCTCTCACCACCTAAAGATTAACATGTCCAAGACTTAGCTCCTTCTTATCCCCCCCTCAAGCTAAACGCCGACTTCTGACTTCTCTATCCCTGTTGACTGCATCACCATTTCCCCATCGCCCCAAGTCCGCTGCCTCAGAGTTACACTTGACTAAATTCTATCCTTCGTCCCCCATATCCAATCACTCTCTACATCCTGCCGCAACCATCTACGCAATATTTCTAATATTCGCCCTTTTTTTGAGCGCTAACACCACAAAGCAAATAATCCACTCCCTTGTTATTTCCCGACTTGACTACTGCAATAACCTACATACTGGCCTTCTTCTTTCCCACCTCTCCCCCCTTCAATCCATCCTAAATGCCTCTGCCAGGCTGATCCACCTTTCCCATCGCTCTGTATCTGCTGAACCTCTCTGCGAGTCCCTTCATTGGCTCCCTATTCACAGCAGAATTAAATTCAAAATTCTCACCCTTACATACAAAGCTCTCACCAACACCGCTCCCCTCGACCTATCCTCTCTAATAAACAAGTATATTCCAGCCTGCCCACTAAGATCCAACAATGACCTGCTCCTTGCATCCGCGACTATCACCTCTTCTCATGCTAGACTGCAGGACTTCTGTCATGCAGCACCTACCCTCTGGAACACTCTCCCTTGTGCTGTCAGGCTTTGCCCTAATCTTTCTTCTTTTAAATGCTCCCTGAAGACTTTTCTGTTGAGGGAAGCCTACCACCCAACTCAATAATAAATTAATTTCACTTACCTAACATTTCCCTCATCTAACTCTGCATTAACATCTTTCTCAATCTTGTAGTCCTCACCTCCTGTTTCTCAACCTCCTACCCTTCTAGATTGTAAGTTCCCTCGGGAATAGGGCCCTCAATTCCTCCTGTATGTGTTTGTAAATTTTCTCAAGTCTCTTACAAGTTTTATATCATTGTTTTATTTAAATGAATTGTCTCCATGGACAGTGCTGCGGAATATGTTGGCGCTTCATAAATAAAGTATAACAATAATAAAATAATAATAATAATAATATGTTGCTCAAAGCCCTTGACATATTATCCTAGAAAAGTGTACATGAAAATGTAATTATTTCATTTTGCGAAAATGTTTTTGTAACGGAATATGTTCTCTTTATTTATAAATAAATATTTATCTTTATATGTGATGATTTTTGGACTGATATATCTATTTATAGCGAGATATTAATATGAATTTATATATATATATTATACAAAAATCAAGCAGAGAGAATGTAATCACAACATATAATACTGTTGTGAAGAAAGCAAGGGATAAAAATTTTTATCCCTTGCTTTCTTCACAACAGTATTATATGTTGTGATTACATTCTCTCTGTTTGATTTTTGTATAATTCATTATCAAGGGTGGCACCAGCGAATATTTACTTATTTTTGGTTCAGCAATATTACCTACTCTCTCATACTCTTTTCTATTTATATATATATATGTCTAGATATCTCGAGATCTATATGCAAATGTCTCTTTGAAAATCCCTCTGAGTCTGAGATATTGTTTAATGTGCATAAGATTGTAATGTAAAATATTTTCATTATCTCCATAGTTAAACATTTATCTATACGTATAAATCCATGTTTCTCTATGTATGTGTATGAATGTAAGTCAATGTTAAAACACCCGCAATCTCGATGAGTTTTTGAGGGGAGGGGCTTCCGGTGAAGACGCACACGTCAGCATCTGGTGTGTACAGCTCTGCAACGAGGCATGAGCATTTTGAGACCAACTGCATAGACATGCAGCCAAGCTCCTGTTGGCAGTTGTTTGCCTAAGAAACTACCCGATTAGGAGGACCGTAGTATCCGGCTGCAGGCGGTGGCCCCTATATTGCCATTTTTATCAGGTGGCGCTGATACCAGCAGACTTCGGCTCATGGGCGCTGCCCGGCATCCAGGTGTGTAACACCATGGCTTGAGGCGGCCTATACGGGGAAAGTAGAAGATATTGCACCGCGGGGTGAGAAAATCTCCAGCCCTGATTATTTGGAGGAATACGTCAGCAGCAGGTGTCCGCATCACTGGAGAGGTGTCTTGAGTGGAGCAACATCCTGCAGAGGCACCAAATATCGGGCTACTCTGATGAGAGGTTAAGGAGAAAAAGAAAAAAGATCGTGGACTGCAAAAACGCAAGTATAATGTGCACGGTACATGGTACATTTGTATAGAACAAAGTAACCTGTATTGGGACTGAACACATCCACAGGGCGATTGGTGCAGGTAAAAACACAAACTTTATTGTAAGTAGTACAACAATCACAGGGTGCAATCAAGCTCAGGAGTGAACTAAGAGCAACTGAAACGTCCGACGCGTTTCCTGCCCATAGGCACTTCGTCAGGGACTTTTGATAATAAGGACTTACTACACTCACTGTGTACACGTCGTTACCAGTTTGATACCGCCACGTATACGCTATCATTTTGTCTTTAAACAGAGACAGTTTAACATTCACAGTGATCGAATATTTTTACAGTGTGCTATAACTGCATTGCATATTTAACTACATGGTACATTTGTATCTTGATCAGTATGCTTGCTGGTAAAAGACACTGGTATAACTCCTGGATGCATAAGTTTTGGGGGTGGGGATCGTGAGAGCTGATGTTTTTAAAAAAGAAAGTATATACATAGATGGATTTTCAGCTTCACCTCCATGTATTCAATAGGGTTAAGGTTAACCTACGCTTGTCTTGGTTCTGCCAGAGGGGAGGAATTTTTTTTTTTTAATTATACGTCATAAATGTTTATTAAGGCTGTTATAATATCTGCAATGATACTTGTGCATGCGATAGATAAGGATACAATTTAAGGTTAGGGGTGTTGAGGGAATCTTAGATTTTTCTGTCCTACTCATGTTTGCAAAGAGAGGCTAATAGTACTGATTTAATTTTTTTTTTGTTTCTCAAGATCTATCTCTTTGAGTGCCTGTATATATGGCACCAAAATAATTTGATGTGGACAAATAAGATAAAAGCAAAAGATTAGATGATTCCAGTTTGAAAAACTTAAGATGAGGAATTTGCTGGGTAGCTGGTTAACTCTGTAGCCCCAGAGTCACTAAGTGTAAGCACCTATTCTCACAAACTACACTTTAAATCTTGAGTGTTTAATTTTTCTATAAATGTGTATAGCCACCCTATAACAGGTATAGGGAAACATTATAGAGGTTCACGGCTGTTGACGCTTTTTATATATTTTGCACTGTTCACATTTTCACTTACTCAAAAAATCACTTTACAAAAAAAAAAAAAAGATACCAGTGAAAGGTGGTAAGATAAAAAATAATTAATAAGAGGTGGGGTACCTTACCCCCAGTTTCACTAAACACACATATATATCACTAAATCTATACGTGTTATACAAGAACACAATTTCACTTTGAAAGGGCATGGAAAGGTACATTACAAACGTAAAAACAAGATCACCAGCCATGCCAGTAAAAAAAGATAAAAAAGTAAAATCACTACAGGAAAGTCCCACTGAAAAACGATGTAAATGAAGATAATCATACATATGATTCCCAAACATTAATTGATCAAATGGCCAATATGATAATGCCTCAATTTGAAACAATTAGGAAAGAAATTAGCGGCCTTACAGCAGAAATAAGACAATATGCACAGCGCCTGTCCAAAGTAGAGATGCGGGTCTCGAACCTGGAGGACGCTTATAACTCCCAAGAGATTTCTAATAAAGAGACATCAGATATAATAAAAACCCTACAAAGTAAAATTGAAGACCTAGAAGATAGGTCTAGACGAAGTAATATTCGTATTGTAGGGCTACCCGAGGGTAATGAATATAAAGATTTAATTACATTCGCAGCTATAAGCTTACCAAATTTACTAGGGATGTCAATACAAAATGGTAAACTGCAAGTAGAAAGAGCGCATAGAACCGGCTCTAGTATTAAATATCAGGATGGATATACAAGGCCAAGAATGGTCATGGTAAAATATTTAAACTTTCAAGAGAAAGTGGAGATAATGTGAGCATATAGAAACCACAACCCATTTTTTTATTGGTTCCACCCAAGTGCATATATTCCAGGATTATTCCATGAAAACGGCATCCAAGCGAAAAGCCATGGCACCTTTCTGTACATCTTTAATAAAGAATAATTATAAGGCCAGTTTAAGATACCCGGCAAGAATAGTGGTAGAAGATACAGAGGGAAATAATTTGGTTCTAAATAACTGTGAAGCCAAAATTTGTTTTTTAGAAAACAACTTAGAATTGCTAATGCAAAGGACAAAAATAGTATGCAGCAAAAAATAAGTTTAGGAACTGGAAGGGCACAATACAAAGGTTTAGCAAGCTAGATTAAAGATGATGGTCAGAAAGAAAGAGTTTTTTTTTTCTTTTTATAACGAGATTAATTAGCAAAATGGTAATATGTATATTGCAAAGAAAGGTTATCTGCTATATTTGCTGGTTCCGTATAATGTGTGTTTTTTTTCTTTTATCAATGTGTGGGAGATCCGAGGGAGAAGGTTCCCCGGACCCCCTGCTGTTTGTTTTAGAAAAATATTCTCAAGCTACTTAAAAAACAAAAAGCAGATATCATGTTTTTACAAGAACTTAATTTAAAAAAGTCAGAAATAGAAAAACTCAAGGCTAATTGGATAAAGGAAATTATCGCAACACCATGTGAAAAACGCAGTAGGGGGGTAGCAATTTTGTTCCATAGAAACCTGGAATATGAGTTAATTAAAAGCGATCTAGACTCAGAAGGCCGCTATATTATAATTCAGCTACGAATAAATAAAACTGTTTGGTCTTTCTGTAATCTATATGGCCCAAATAAACATGACAAAGAATTTTGGAACAACATGGAAAAAAAATGATTTCCATTACGGGGACAAAATTTGTTAATTACGGGAGATCTTAACATGGCCCCGAACCCCGCTATTGACAGATTCAGGCAGATAAATATGCAAGTATATAGACAAGAAGCCAAATTATTGAGATACTTTTTAAAAGTATTAGATGTGCAAGATATATGGAGGATACAACATCCAGATGAGCGTAATTATACCTGTGAATCTAGAGCATTTAAAAACTCTCGAATAGACTTATTCTTGGTTGACAAATCTATAATCAAATGTGATGTAAAATCCTCAATTAATGAGATCCTCCTATCAGATCACGCCATTTTAGGATTAAAAATAAAATTTAGGGGGGCGGAGCTTGGCCGCTTTGAGAGATGGCCGCGGGAAGGAATAGCTCCTAGGCCCACATCTCTAAGCCCGAACAAAAATAGCCTCACACAGCGCCTAAACACACTCAGGAGAGAGGCTTAATACCCCAGGACCCTGCCAAACGGAACAGCTCGCCCGCTGCATACTCTGTGCTACTGTAACAGCTAAGCGGCGGAGCGAGCGTTCACACAGAGGAGGAAGCAGCGCCATCTTAAGTGTAAGGCCTGGTGGCAGGGCGGAGGCAGCTAACGCACTTGCACGACCGAAGTTATCTCTGGGCGGCGGACTCCTTCACTGCATAGGGGGAGAACGGCATACACGGCTGGGACACATGCGCTGCAGCCGCGGACCGGCTGATGTCTTTCTGACCCGGTAAGCAAACACTGACATCCATCGCTACTAGCAGTACAGTAGCAGGGATTACACACTTAGCCCCATAAACAGTCCTGAAGATACAGCAGTCCTGCCGCACAGCACAACATATAGCAGGCCTATAAGCTGCAATAACCAACACCGGGGCCACAGAAGCAGTGATATAAACACAGCACAAGCGGGTACCATACCCAGGCCATACCATAGGCTTCAAGCAAAGTCCCTATCAAGCCTGCACTGGTCCTGCTCCTGAAATCTAAATAAATTGCCACACCAGGGAGGTAGTGCCTTCATTCCAGAGACAGTATCCAGACACTAGATAGCACTGCCCCATAGCCTGCAAGGGAAGAGGAACATTAGAGCAGACAGAACTCCAATGCCTGCCCGCAAACCAACTAAACCTGATGGGCTGTCAAGCTCAAAAATGCTGCAAAATTATCTCAGACAGCCTGAAGCAGGATCACTGCCCCAGAGTGAAAACCCAAGCAATAGCACTACCAGAGAAACTGATCAGAGCACCACGCTGTTACCACACTCCACTTCATACCTCACAAAAGAAGACTTAAAATCACTATGTACGAAAGAAGATGTAAAAGAAATAGTTTCAGAGGTCAAAAACTGGTACGGCGAGCTAAAAAAGGACATCTCAAGGGTGACACAGAGAGTTACAACATTAGAAGAAAGCCACGAAGTTGCCTTTAATGACATACAACACATCTCCCGAATAGCTTATGAACAAGACAAAACTATCCAACACCTTATGGACAGGGTGGAGGACTTAGATAATCGAGGTAGAAGGAACAATCTGAGAATACGGGGCATACCCGAAAGCATCCAACCCAATGCTCTGGAGGGATGCCTACAGGACCTCTTCCGCACCCTCAAAGGCGATAACAGCTCACCGGAGATCCAAATCGAGAGAGCACATAGAGCTCTGCGGGCGAAGCCCCCCCCCTAAAGCCCCGCCAAGGGATGTTATCCTTAAAATTTTGCACTTCAAAGATAAAGAAGAGATATTAAAGCTGTCCAAGCAGAAGAAAGACTTTACGCATGCAGGAAACAAAATCCAGATCTTCGCTGACCTAAGCCCTGCCACCCTGCAGAAGAGAAGAGAGTTATCTTATATAACCACCACTCTACGAGATCAAAATATTCCGTATAGATGGGGCTTTCCGGTCAGCATCATAGCAACTAGAGGAGACACAACTGCGGTGTTCAAGCACAAAGAAGATCTCCCAAGATTTTGTGAAGCATTGAGGATTTCCATCAAACACATTGACTCCCCTCCTGACAACCCATCAGATTTGTATGCTTCCCGACCCAGACCACGGCCTTCCCGCGAGGAAACTCGTGGAGAGGCCACTAATGCTCAACAACTCCCTGCTCCAGATAAAGACTCTAACCCTGGGGACTGAAATTTAAAATTTTAAATCTTATCAACTCCTCTCTCCTGGGACTGATCTAAAGGCTACATTTAGAAGGCTACAGGTCGTATGTTTACTTTATTGTATTAAAATGTTTACATTTTCATTATGGGCTAGAGATGTGGGATACTTCCCACTCTGTTACTGTATTCTCTCTACTTTACTGAGGGTTTTTTCTTTTGCTGAGGGTTTGAGAATTTCTCTGGGTAAAGTGTCCGACAGCCCATACGATACACAAACCCGAATTTTTCTCTTTTCCCTACAGGTTAATGTTATATTGTTTACAAGTTTTGAATATATCTGATATAGCATTCTTGTTTTTATGTGTGTGTGGCTCCGGGGGGGGGGGCTCCTTCTTGACGACACGCTGGTGACAGACCTTACCGGTGTGACTATCTCCCACTCACAAATCTTTAGAGTTCCTCACATTTCGGACAGCCTGCTCAGTCACAAATGGCAGACACTCACACACATAAGGCTCAACCCATCATACTCATAACAATCAACGCCAAAGGACTGAACAGCCCAGAGAAACGTTCGGTAGCTTTCAGACAATTACACCAGGCTAAGGGGGATATAATTTTTATCCAAGAAACGCACTTCCAGAGAGGCAGGGAACCAAAATACACTAACAACCAGTACAGAACGGCCTTCTTGGCCTCAGGTAAAAGCAAAAAGGGAGGAGTGGGCATCTGGATACGCAACTCCATTAAATTCCAGCCTAAACATGTAGAAAAAGAAACAAACGGCAGGTACATTATAGTAACAGGCCTCCTCTTTGACCGTCCTGTGACGCTTGTAAATGTATATCTCCCAAACTCAGATCAACATGTAGTTTTCAAGCAGCTAACCCAGCTACTGCTCGAACATATGTCAGGCATACTATTACTGGGAGGAGACCTCAACCTCACACTCGACCCTACCCTTGACACCTCCACTAGGAAGACCAACGTACCGAAGAGGACAATTAAAGCTGTGACAGCACATATACAACAGCTTAAAATGCATGATGTGTGGAGACATATTAATCCATCCACACGTGACTATACCTTTTATTCACATCCCCACCGTACTTACTCAAGAATTGATTACATATTGAGTGACCAGCTGGGACTATCTTTGATAGACAACTCCAATATACTTCCAACGACGTGGTCAGACCACGCTCCGGTAACATGTAAGCTAGACTGGCCAACCTCCCCGGTATTACCCTTCATCTGGAGACTAGACGAGTATCTTTTGAACAATCCACTGATCAAACTAGACATAGACACTACACTAGGACATTACTTCCAAGAAAACACATATGACAGCATCACTCCTACCACCCTGTGGGAAGCGCACAAATGTGTAGTGAGGGGAGACTTCATTAAGCACAAGTCCAGGGAGGTAAGGGATAACAGACAATTTCTGAACTCTACCCTGGCCCAAATCAAATACTGGGAAACAGAGCACAAAAAGAAACCATCCTCCGCGTCCATCCTGGGGCACCTCACACAGGTCAGATCTGACCTCAAGAATTACTTAAATAAAATGTACCAGCGTAAAACTGCTATACTTAAACAACAGTACTATGACACTAACGACAAAGCAGGAGCATCTCTAGCAAGAGCTCTTAGACGTAAACAGTTGAATACTCATGTACACTCCATACAAGATGGGGAGGGACACAGCCACAGGGATAGCAAACAAATAGCAGAAACATTTAGACGTTACTACGAAAAATTATACAATTTAGAAACTGATTGCACACAAGACGACATAGACAGATTCTTGGGAGATGTGGTCCTCCCCTTGCTCTCAACAGGCGACTCGGAGACCCTAGAGGCCCAAATCACACCGGCCGAAATAAAAATGGCCCCGACGGTCTCAGTGTTAAATATTATAAAAACTACATCCATCATCTCCTAACTCCCCTTACCTCTGTCTTTAACTCCCTTTTAGAGGGCAATGGTTTTACAGAACAAATGCTAAAGGCATACATAACTGTTCTCCCCAAGGAAGGCAAAAAACCGGACCGCCCGGAAAATTTCCGTCCCATTTCCCTGCTGAATGTGGACTTAAAAATATATGCAAAGGTGTTAGCCACCAGAATAAACAAGTTGCTCCCGACATTGATCCACTCTAACCAAGTGGGCTTTGTCCCCGGCAGGGAAGCTCGGGACAATACCCTAAAAATACTTCAGCTGATCTCTTATGCTCAGCTTCATGGGGTCCCAATGGCCCTGGTCTCAACGGATGCCGAAAAGGCCTTTGACAGGGTCCATTGGGGGTTCCTGAGAGCAACCATGATCAAGATGGGGTTTAGTGTAAAATTCATAGCACGCATCTTCTCTTTATACAAAAAACCCACTGCCCAAGTCAAAGTAAACGGACTGCTGTCTGACAACTTCTGCATACAGAATGGGACGAGACAAGGGTGTCCACTCTCGCCCATCCTGTTTGCCATTTCAATAGAGGCACTGGCGCAGAAGATACGCTCAGACAACCAGATTCAGGGCATCGAGACGGGGAACGCCGAGCATAAGCTCGCGCTCTATGCCGATGACATCCTGCTTACCCTTACGGAAGTAGACACCTCACTCCCTAAGGTATTAGAGACTTTCAAAGACTATGGTAAAGTGTCCAACTTCCACCTTAACCTTAGCAAATCAGAATTACTAAACGTCACCTATAATGCTGAACGGTTGCCGAATGTCATTTTGAACTGCCCTCTGAAGAGGCAACACTCAAAAATGAAATACCTGGGCATATATCTCTCCCCCGATCCGCTAGTACTGTTCCAAGCCAACTACAAGACCTTGGAAAATAATCTTACCTCAGACCTGTCCAGCTGGAAAAACAAGTCGATCTCCTGGCTGGGGCGAATCGGAGTGATAAAGATGAATGTGCTGCCTAGACTCCTCTATTTGTTGCAAACAACACCGATACCATTGCCACCAGGATACCTGGAGAGAATCCAAACCCTTATAGAACAATATATCTGGAAAGGTATCAGGCCGAGGGTGGCTAGGCGGTCCATTCATCTACCAAGAGACAGGGGAGGCTTGGGAGTTCCAAATATCTCAGTGTATAAACAAGCAATAGCTTTACATAGGCTATTAGATTGGTGCTATAATGATACACACAAAGATTGGATCAAGCTAGACCGAGACATTTTAAATACAGACAATGTAGGCCCCCTCGCATGGCTAGAACCAAAACATAGACCAAAGGCCACGACGTCTTACCCTCTACTTTCTGACTTCTTCTCCACATGGGACAGGTTACTTAACACTTCCACAAACATATCTACAAGAGTGTCCCCGCTCCTTCCTATTAATAATAATCCCTCATTGCCCTGGGATCTTAAAGGCAAAAGAACCAATGAACATGACCATATGACAGACCGGGTGTGGTACATGATAGCCGACGGCCACAAACTCAAAGACCTGGACAGGATCAGGGAGGATACACCACACATCTCACTGACTTGGTTCTCACACAACCAACTTGGGCATTTTCTCTCTACACACCAACACAAACATCAACTGGGGAGACCATTGACTCCTTTTGAGTCTCTATGCATGCAAGACTCGCCTATTAGTCATGCAATATCCAAAATGTACAAGCTTCTTCTAATAGATGACACTCAAACACTCCCCTCATACACCAAGGCGTGGGGGAGGGAATTACATTCAGATATCTCCCATCAGGAGTGGCAGAGAGCTTTCGATCACACGAAGCGCTCCTCAATATCAGCTAGGGTACAAGAGTCTAACTATAAACTCCTATCCCGGTGGTATCTCACGCCAAACAGACTGCAATCCCTATATAAGACTGCTTCACGGAAGTGCTGGAGGGAGTGCGGAGGCGAGGGCTCCTTGTCCCATATCTGGTGGGGATGTCCCGAACTTGACTCATACTGGACGGGGATACTTACCCATATAAAAGACATAATAGGCCACACCTTACCCAATGACCCAAAAATACTACTCTATATGTCCCTTCCCAAGCTAGAGAATAAGATCTCTAAAGCTCTATTGATGGTTATGCTGAACAGTGCCAAACTGTTAGTACCTAGGTACTGGAAATCCAGGACAGTCCCGACTGTAGCGGAATGGAGAAAGGAGGTCTCCACACATCTTAATCTGGAAAGATACCACCACCTCACGCATGACACATTAGATATACATGACCAAATGCTGACAATGTGGACCTCCAGCACAAATGCTCTGACAGGATAGACCACAGCGTCGACACAGACCTCGCCCCTCCCCCCCCCCCCCGGAGGCTACGCACTAACTATATTGCCAACACTATCTGTAACACACATGATGCTGCTACATCTTACATTGTTATTACCTGACTATGTCTTATCAATGTTTACTTGGTTTCTTTATACCCCAGTTGGAAGTGGGGTGGCGGAGGTTGGACTTTTGGACATTCTATACACCTCCTTAGCCCACCACACCCCAAGCTTTATATTCCTGTAAGCTCGGCTCAGGCCAAGCTCCATCTGGAAATCTCTTTCTTTACAACTGTAAGATGCAAATAAAACATGTCTTTGTTGTTTAATGCCTACCCTATAATGCATCATTTTGCTGTGTTTGTATTCTTTTCTCTTTCAATAAAGCTCTTTGAAACCAAAAAAAAAATAAAAAAATAAAATAAATAAATAAATAAAATTTAGAAAGTTATCATATAAAAATAATTTCTGTTTTCCAAAATACATGAGTAATAATAGCAGATTGTGTAACTGGTTAGCCATGACCTGGAAAAATTTCATAAGCGATAACCATACATTTGTTGAAAAGCCTGATATTTTATGGGAATCAGGGAAGGCTGTACTCCGCGAAGAGATTATAGCATATATGTCCAAGTTAAAAAAACAAAAACAAAGGCCCGTGAATTACAGTTAGCCAATCAATTAAAGGACGCATATAATCTTTATTTAAGCAATCCCCAGATATTAACATGGGATAAATATAAGAAGGCAAAGGCTGAAAGATAATTTTTTTTAAAACAGAATTGGGCATCGGAAGAACTGAAAAATAAATCTTTGTTCCAAGGCCCACATGGTATTTCTGCGGGGTATTTGGCAAAATTGGGAAAAGTAAAAAAAGACAGGAACATAATCTCTAGTATAAGGGAAGGAGATAAACATTATACCCAGGCGTCTAAGTCAGACATGCATTTTTTAGATACTATCAAAAACTCTATACTAGTGAAGTAATCGATGAAAATGCAAAAATAGAATTCTGGCAAAAAATTAAAGCACCCAAAATCTCAAGTGAATCACTTAACAAAATCAATCAAAGAATAACGGAAAGTGAAATTTCCAGCGCCATCAAAAAATTGAAAAATAATAAAGCACCGGGACCGGATGAGTTACCGGCTGAATTCTATAAAAGTATTAGATCAAATATAATAGATACATTAGAGAAACTATTTAACGAATATTATGTGAATAATAACAAACAGTCAAATTATTTCACTGATTCGATTGTCACACTCATTCACAAGAAAGGCAAAAACAGAGATGAACTTGGATCATACAGACCAATCTCTCTGTTGAATGTAGACTACAAGTTGCTGATGGCAATAATCGTAGAGAGACTTAAAAAAACCCTTGGAGAAGTCATACATCAGGATCAGGCAGGATCATGCCAGGCAGAAATGTAGTATAGGCGCATACTGGTAACATTAGATTATTATTATAATAAAAATATTAGATTTAGGAAACAGCCCGAAGGAGACCTGGCCCTCTTGGCAATAGATGCAGAAAAAGCTTTTGACGCTATTACATGGGACCACTTATTTACAGCATTAGATAAATTTGGTTTACAAGGAAACCTACTCAATTTAACTAAATTAATTTACAATAAACCTAGGTCGCAACTTCTAGTAAACTCGGAACTATCCCAATATATTATATTACAGAAGGGGACGAGGCAAGGCTGTCCATTGTCGCAACTTCTATTTAACATCTCACTCAAGCCATTGGCAATCTTGCTGAGGCAGGAATTAGTAGGCACTAGAATTGGTAAACATAATGTAAAAATTTCATTATACGCCGACGATATAATTCTGTTTTTATATAATACAGTAGAAAGTATACCAAAATGTTTAAATATAATATGGGTCTATAGTAAATTCTCGGGTTATAAAATGAATATGAAAAAATCAGAATTACTCTGGATACAAAAAAACAGCCGGAGTTTCTCCAAACATGGATTCCAAGAGGTAGATCAGTTAAAGTACCTAGGATTGTACATTGGTAAGAACCCAAAGGATTGGTATAAATTAAACTATGAAAACATCTTCGAGAGAGTGCCGCAGGACCTAGCAAAATGGAGTAGATATAACCTTTCATTATCGGCAAAGATAATGGTAATTAAAACAATTGTATTTCCTAAAATTTTGTTTTTACTACAGAACTTACCATTATTTATAGTAAAGGCAGATCTGCAAAAATATAATAAATCAATAGCACAATTTTTATGGAATAACGCCAAACCTCGCCTGGCACTGAATAGATTGGTGCAGCGTAGACAAGAAGGGGGCCTAGCACTTCCGTGCCTCAAAGAGTATAACATGGTGGCATTGGTTACATTTGCAGCGGATTGACTTGTGGAGGGAGACTATGTTACATATTATAAGTTGGAGTCAGAACTAATAATCCCATTTGATTACAAGGAAGTCCTACATACTGATAAAAAAAATAATACCCAGTAATGTTAACGGACTAATAACTATCAAGAATATCATAAGAGCTTGGCAGAAATACTGCACCATCTTGAATGAGCAATTTCATATCTCCAATTACTGCCCTATTGTGGGCATGCCTGCCTTTAGCCCGGGCATTTATGACCCGACCTTTAAAATTTGGAGAGAGAGAGGTTTAATACACTGGTCCCAGTTCAAGCAAGAGGGTTCAGTATTTATACAACCATTTGCAGACTTGGTACAAAAATACCAGTTATCATCAAAAAATTTCTATGCTTACCTTCAGAGCAGGAGCTATTTCCATCAACTATGTCAATCAACTGATATAGATAGGGGATGGCAGGAAATAGAGTCAGGTCTCAAATTATATAAAGCCGGAAAGAGATCTATTGCAGGCTGGTATAACTTGTTACGGGCAAAATCAGGGGCAGTACACCTCGAAAATATTAAAATTTACGCGAATAAATTTTTTCCACAGATACAGAAACAGGATGTTAAAAAATGTATTTCCAATTTGGAAGCTGCTACGGCAGTTAGTAGTTGGAGGGAATCACAATTCAAATTACTGATAGAATTAATAAATGGGCAAAGATAGAGAATAAGTGCAAATGCTATAAATGCAGAACTGAAAAAGCAGATATTTTACATTGTCTGTGGAACTGCCCAAAGATCTGACAATTTTGGGGGTAAATTAATTTCTGCCTCAATAAATATCTACAGGTCAGATTTTCTCTTGCGGCAGTTAATGTTTTTTTTTTCTCTGCAATGAGGTTGTGTTAAAAGAGGATAAATCACGTATAAACATGGCTATCTTGGTAGCGCGAAATATTATATTTAAAAACTAGAAATCTACAAGACCTCCAAGTTTAAAAGAATTTATAAATACAGGGAGTGCAGAATTATTAGGCAAATGAGTATTTTGACCACATCATCCTCTTTATGCATGTTGTCTTACTCCAAGCTGTATAGGCTCGAAAGCCTACTACCAATTAAGCATATTAGGTGATGTGCATCTCTGTAATGAGAAGGGGTGTGGTCTAATGACATCAACACCCTATATCAGGTGTGCATAATTATTAGGCAACTTCCTTTCCTTTGGCAAAATGGGTCAAAAGAAGGACTTGACAGGCTCAGAAAAGTCAAAAATAGTGAGATATCTTGCAGAGGGATGCAGCACTCTTAAAATTGCAAAGCTTCTGAAGCGTGATCATCGAACAATCAAGCGTTTCATTCAAAATAGTCAACAGGGTCGCAAGAAGCGTGTGGAAAAACCAAGGCGCAAAATAACTGCCCATGAACTGAGAAAAGTCAAGCGTGCAGCTGCCAAGATGCCACTTGCCACCAGTTTGGCCATATTTCAGAGCTGCAACATCACTGGAGTGCCCAAAAGCACAAGGTGTGCAATACTCAGAGACATGGCCAAGGTAAGAAAGGCTGAAAGACGACCACCACTGAACAAGACACACAAGATGAAACGTCAAGACTGGACCAAGAAATATCTCAAGACTGATTTTTCTAAGGTTTTATGGACTGATGAAATGAGAGTGAGTCTTGATGGGCCAGATGGATGGGCCCGTGGCTGGATTGGTAAAGGGCAGAGAGCTCCAGTCCGACTCAGACGCCAGCAAGGTGGAGGTGGAGTACTGGTTTGGGCTGGTATCATCAAAGATGAGCTTGTGGGGCCTTTTCGGGTTGAGGATGGAGTCAAGCTCAACTCCCAGTCCTACTGCCAGTTTCTGGAAGACACCTTCTTCAAGCAGTGGTACAGGAAGAAGTCTGCATCCTTCAAGAAAAACATGATTTTCATGCAGGACAATGCTCCATCACACGCGTCCAAGTACTCCAAAGCGTGGCTGGCAAGAAAGGGTATAAAAGAAGAAAATCTAATGACATGGCCTCCTTGTTCACCTGATCTGAACCCCATTGAGAACCTGTGGTCCATCATCAAATGTGAGATTTACAAGGAGGGAAAACAGTACACCTCTCTGAACAGTGTCTGGGAGGCTGTGGTTGCTGCTGCACGCAATGTTGATGGTGAACAGATCAAAACACTGACAGAATCCATGGATGGCAGGCTTTTGAGTGTCCTTGCAAAGAAAGGTGGCTATATTGGTCACTGATTTGTTTTTGTTTTGTTTTTGAATGTCAGAAATTTATATTTGTGAATGTTGAGATGTTATATTGGTTTCACTGGTAAAAATAAATAATTGAAATGGGTATATATTTGTTTTTTGTTAAGTTGCCTAATAATTATGCACAGTAATAGTCACCTGCACACACAGATATCCCCCTAAAATAGCTATAACTAAAAACAAACTAAAAACTACTTCCAAAACTATTCAGCTTTGATATTAATGAGTTTTTTGGGTTCATTGAGAACATGGTTGTTGTTCAATAATAAAATTAATCCTCAAAAATACAACTTGCCTAATAATTCTGCACTCCCTGTAATATGAAGACACAAATGACAATGGAGTTGTGTAATAATAAGATTTGTACTGAAAGTAATCTCACAGCCTTCTTCTCTAAATGGTTAAAGATAATTAGGGAATGGCCACTAGTGGCACAAATTCAATTTAAATTATCAATTCAAAATTCCCCCGAGTTCATTTTACTTATATTAAAAAACATCTTGCCGCAACAGTGGAGCAGGGCAGGATTGTAAGAACTTAGGGATATCTTCAATGTGGTCCCTGGGGTGGGGGGTTGGGGAGAGAGACACTGCTGGGGGGAGAGAGAGTGGGGGGGGGGGTTCTTTTTTTTTTTCCTTTTTTATTTTCATTGGGCTGTGTCCCTGGGTAAGGAAAAGGGCGAATAGTTTTCTCTTTTCCTTTGTTTGCCTTATATGTTATTTATGTTATTGTAATATTGTGTGTAACAAATAAAAAAAAATAAAAAAATAAAAAAAACACCCGCAATCTCGTATCTCTGAGCCCTTATAACTTTTGTGTGCAATTTTTTTAAAAATATTTTTTATTAGACAGTGTAAATAGGAGTGTAACTGTACTTTGTAATGTATTTTTTAAGTGTTTCGTGAAACTTTTATGTTGCGCAAAACTGTTAACTACAGCTCTTCAAGTGCGGAAAGTATTGTTGCGTAAAAGGCGAATGCACGTGCACGCAATCAAGATTTTTCAAAACTTGTAATGGCTGCACAATGGAAAATTATTGTGAAAAGACCATATCACGCGCAGAAAACTCATAACGTGAGACTTGTAATCTTGCCGACTGTGTATATTGCATCATAAAATAGCTGAAAATAGAGCCTATTATATTTAAAATATGTTATAAAATGCACCATTTTTGTTAGAAATGAATGAGAAATATTTTGTTGAGAGATGCACATGTGACTTTAGCATATGATATTTTTCTTTTACTTTAGGTAATGGCTGTAACATCTGCTCATATGGGCATAAATGACACTATTGCTGGATATCCTAAACATATCTAAAACCCCTATGAGCATGTTATGGTACCTTGGGAGCAAAGTGGGATGAAGGATACAGTTTTGGGAAGTCCACAATGTGAATCTTACAAACCTCTCTGGTAAGACTATAACTATACTACTGTACTACTCTAAATTCGTAAAATATGTATATTCAGTGTACTACTGTAAATGTGTAAAATATGTGTATTTAGTATACTACTGTAAATGTGTAAAATATGTATAGTTAGTGTACTACTGTAAATGTGTAAAATATGTATATTCAGTGTACTACTGTAAATGTGTAAATATGTATATTTACTGTACTACTGTAAATGTGTAAATATGTATATTTACTGTACTACTCTAAATTCATAAAATATGTATATTTACTGTACTACTGTAAATGTGTAAAATATGTATATTTACTGTACTACTGTAAATGTGTACAATATGTATATTTTATGTACTACTCTAAATGTGTAAAATATGTATATTTACTGTACTACTGTAAAAGTGTAAAATATGTATATTTACTGTACTACTCTAAATGCGTAAAATATGTATATTTACTGTACTATTCTAAATGCATAAAATATGTATATTTACTGTACTACTGTAAATGCGTAAAATATGTATATTTACTGTACTACTCTAAATGTGTAAAATATGTATATTTTCTGTACTACTGTAAATGTGTAAAATATGTATATTTACTGTACTATTGTAAATGTGTAAAATATTTATATTTTCTGTACTACTCTAAATGTGTAAAATATGTATATTTACTGTACTACTGTAAAAGTGTAAAATATGTATATTTACTGTACTACTCTAAATGCTTAAAATATGTATATTTACTGTACTACTGTAAATGTGTAAAATATTTATATTTACTATACTACTCTAAATGTGTAAAATATGTATACTATTATTCTAAATGCATAAAATATGTATATTTACTGTACGACTCTAAATGCATAAAATATGTATATTTACTGTACTACTGTAAATGTGTAAAATATGTATATTTACTATACTACTCTAAATGTGTAAATTATGTATATTTACTGTACTACTGTAAATGTGTAAATATGTATATTTACTGTACTACTCTAAATTTTTAATATATATATATTCACTGTACTACTCTAAATGCGTAAATATGTATATTTACTGTACTACTCTAAATGCGTAAAATATGTATATTTACTGTACTACTGTAAATGTGTAAAATATGTATATTTACTGTACTACTCTAAATGTGTAAAATATGTATATTTACTGTACTACTCTAAATGCATAAAATATGTATATTTTCTGTACTACTGTAAATGCGTAAAATATGTATATTTACTGTACTACTCTAAATGCGTAAAATATGTTTATTTACCGTACTACTGTAAATGTGTAAAATATGTATATTTACTGTACTACTGTAAATGTGTAAAATATGTTTATTTACTGTACTACTCTAAATACATAAAATATGTATATTTACCGTACTACTGTAAATGTGTAAAATATGTATATTTACTGTACTACTCTAAATGCGTAAAATATGTATATTTACCGTACTACTGTAAATGTGTAATATATGTATATTTACTGTACTACTGTAAATGTGTAAAATATGTATATTTACTGTACTACTCTAAATGCATAAAATATGTTTATTTACCGTACTACTGTAAATGTGTAAAATATGTATATTTACTGTACTACTGTGAATGTGTAAATATGTATATTTACTGTACTACTCTAAATGTGTACTATGTTTATTTACTGTACTACTTTAAATGCATAAAATATGTATATTTACTGTACTACTGTAAATGTGTAAAATATGTATGTTTACTGTACTACTCTAAATGTGTAAAATATGTATATTTACTGTACTACTCTAAATGTGTAAAATTCTGAAATGTATGTTTATTTTTTCTTTTGAAAAGACCAGATGCTCTGCAGAATAATTTCTGTAGGGATCTATGCTCCAGGATGTCTATTAAACAGTGATCTATATGTGTGTCTCCTGAGATTTAGTGACCCCTTGGTTATACATGGTGCATCCCATAAGCAGAAGTTGTATATCTAGGTCACACATAGGTCTATTGATGCTGGGTATATCACAGAGCAGCCCTCAGAGCATCAGGTTATTGTTTGTTACATTTCTTGGTCACCAAGTGATGTCATAATCATCCAAAGCCAGTGATATCAGGGGCCAGACTCAGAGTTTCAGTTAAATGATTGCTACTTATCTGAGGATAAAGACTTGTTTTTCTCCTGTTTCTCTGTGCGTATGACAGTGAGATTGTTTGACAAGGGGCAGTTCTGCTTAACAGAACCTGGTCCCTTGTCCCCTGCTCAGACTTCTGTTTCATGGCTTTTTCTACAGGACAACTTCAGGGTAAGTATGAAATGGTTTATATTCAGTAACAATTATGGTTATTGGTCAGAGAACTGAGGGTGATGCTTACCAAGTCACATAGTTATCAAGTAATATCCTGCAGTATTTGTTAAAAGCCATATTATACTCCAGATTTAACACCTGATGATGAATAGAACCCAATGTGTTTACTGCTAGGGGGTAAAACAAGACAGGTTTACACTTGCTCACTGCAGGTGACTTTGTTAGGGTGACAGAACTTGATGAATATATCTGTGTTTGGGAAGAGAGATGCTGAATATAGTCTGGGTGGTGTAGAGTGAGAGGTGTCTGGGGTAATATTTCATGGGGTAATGTGTGGGGCAGAATATCAGTGAGACAATAAGTGATTATTATAGAAAGGGTGGGAATGTGAGTCACAATTACCCAATCCAGTGTTGTCATGCTGGGTATATATGACCAACCTCAGGGTATCTGGTGATTGTTTGATACTTTCCTGAGTATGAAGACCTGATTTGCTGTTTTCTTTCTGTGCATGTAACAGGGAGATTATTCAGTTATTGACAAGATTCTCCCCAAACTTCATCCCTTGTCCTATGCCCAGACCTTTGCTTCTGCGCCTCTTCTTCCTACAGCCTTGACAGTAAGTAAAAAATGTCTAAATTTAAGAAACAATTTGGGTCATTAATCAGAGAGATTTAAAGTGATGTTCTAGAAGTGGAGTTAATAGGCTTCAGGGAGTTTTTTTTATCTTGTAGCTTATTTATCATAGTAAAATCCTGTGGAAATGTGTAGAGATTATCGGACTCCTCTTTGTGACTCCATGTGTAGTATCTTAAAAAGACCAGATGTAAAAAAGCTCCTGCACTAAGCTATCACTGTGGGGCTTATAGCAGGGTTAGGTAAACTGCAAGATACTTAAAGGTATAGGAGAGTCAGAATTAAACTTGGATGCTTCAGATAGAGCATGTAATTTTAAGATACTTTTCAATTCACTTCTATTTTCAGATGTGCTTTGTTCTCTTGGTGTTCCTTGTTGAATCAGAATACGCACATATCCTACACTAGTGGGAGCTAGCTGCTGATTGGTGCCTGCACACATTTGTCTCTTGTGATTGGCTAACTAGATATGTTCATCTAGCTTCCAGTATTGCAATGCTGTTTCTCTAACAAAGGATAACAACAAAACAAAGCAAATTTGATGGAAGAAGTAAATTGGTAAAGTTGTTTAAAATTGTATGTTCTATCCAAATTATGAAAGAAAACTTTGAGGTTTCCTGTCACTTTAAGTATAAAGGAAGCATAACAGACTCTCAGTGGGAAGTGGGATAAACCCAGTAAATTTCAGACCAATCAGACATATAAATAATGTACAGTGTATTGTTTTTATATTGTCCTTAAATAAACAGTTTGTAGAAGATTTAATTTTGCGTTTAAAGTCCTTTCAAGATATATGGAGCCCAAATTCACAAGCATACTGATTGGCAATATATAACCTATAAATCTAATCACACAAAATAACTCAGCATATTGTCATTTCACTGGCTTTTCAGGGAGGGTTGCAGGGATTTCACAGTCCTTCATGGTACTAAAACTTATGTGTCCTGTGCATAAGTAAAACCTGATGGATAACTGATCCAGTATTGATGATGTTGATGCTGATGATAATGATGACGGCCTAATGTGTCTGAATGTAGTTTTTAGAGTCATGGAAATATAAATTAAAATGTTATTATTGCAAAAGAGCGTACAGTACAATCTTAAGAAACTTTCCTAGTTAGTTTTATTATGTTATATCAAAATTGCTGGGAAAACACTTGTATGTTTTATGACTTTTACAAAAATGTTATTAGCACTAATATAAAAAAGCTTTACTTAAAACAAATATTAAATGTTCCAAACTTTATCCAAAGTTCATAATCCAAATAGAAAATACCAAATATGTATCTGATATACTGTCAAGTTCGAATCCAGATTTGCCTAAAAATTGACAAAGAAATCCTCAATTTGTAGTATATCAAAGAAATAGTGTCCACACACTGTCATAAACACACATATACACATTGTCATACACGTAAACACACATACTCACACATAAACACACATTCTCACACATACACACATAGACACACTGTCATACACACATGTACACACACATATACACATTGTCATACACGTAAACACACATACTCACACATAAACACACATACTCACACATACACACATAGACACACTGTCATACACACATGTACACACACATATACACATACACACTGTCATACACACATACAAACATATATACACACACACACTGTCATACACACATATATACACACATACACACTGTCATACAGACATAACCACTGTTATACACACATACACACTGTCCTACATACATAACCACTGTCATACACATATATGCACACACACTTTTTCATAGACACATTTACACACATACAGTATATACACACATACACAGTCATACACACTATCATACACACATATACAACATCAAAAACACTTTCTATAGAAAAGAATGTATAAAGATTGCTCTGCATCTAAATATTATATTTTATTTTACTTTATGTTTTCTCTAAGTTCCCGTTGTATCCCTTTCAGGTTTTAGGAAATAGCTGTTGTAAGCTGCACATGACATAAATGTTGGTAATTTCTTTGTATATTTTCTAGGACATCAGGACAGTTGATAATGCAGCCAATGACATCTTGGCTGAGTATTGCGATGAGTAAGCCAGCTCTGTGTCGGCTGAGTATTGCCATGAGTTAGCCAACTCTGTGTCGGCTTAGTATTGCCATGAGTTAGCCATCTCTGTGTCAGCTGAGTATTGCCATGAGTTAGCCAGCTCTGTGTCAGCTGAGTATTGCCATGAGTTAGCCAGCTCTGTGTCGGCTGAGTATTGCCATGAGTTAGCCAACTCTGTGTCGGCTGAGTATTGCCATGAGTTAGCCAGCTCTGTGTCAGCTGAGTATTGCCATGAGTTAGCCAGCTCTGTGTCAGCTGAGTATTGCCAAGAGTTAGCCAGCTCTGTAAAGGATGAGTATTGCCATGAGTTAGCCAGCTCTGTGTCGGGTGAATATTGCCATAAGTTAGCCAGCTCTGGGTTGGGTGAGTATTGCCATGAGTTAGCCAGCTCTGTGTCGGGTGAGTATTGCCATGAGTTGACCAGCTCTGCGTCAGGTGAGTATTGTCATGAGTTAGCCAGCTCTGTGTCGGGTGAGTATTGTCATGAGTTAGCCGGCTCTGTGTCAGGTGAGTATTGCCAACAGTTAGCCAGCTCTGTAAAGGATGAGTATTGCCATGAGTTAGCCAGCTCTGTAAAGGCTGAGTATTGCCGTGAGTTAGCCAGCACTGTGTCGGTAAGTAACCAAAGGAAATACACTTTTATGGCTAATGCTTTCTACTTTCTAAGCTCAAAGAAATACTCAGTGCCATCCCATATGGGTCATAATTATAAGATGTTTGCCAGTACTATATTCCCCATACTGTGTTATATCCAATTAATGTCTTCTATGTATTCTGCTCTTTGCTATGCCGCTAAATACATCATGCTCAGCAGAGTTAGTGAGGATCTTGTCACTTACCCAGGACCCAATTATTGCATCAAACTGGTAAAAATGCTCAGCAGCTGCTGCTGTTAATTGCACAGGTAGTGTAAAAAGTTAAAGGGACATGAAACACATTATTTTCTTTTATGATTCAGATAGAACATACAATATAGGACCCAATTATTGCATCAAACTGTTAAAAATGTTCAACAGCAGCTGCTGTCAATTGCACATGTAGTGTAAAAAGTTAAAGGGACATGAAACATTTTTTTTTCTTTCATGATTCAGATAGAGCATACAATATAGGGCAGCAGTTTGTGAGAACACTATTGCCATCTAGTGATCTTGCAAATTACATTGTTAAAAGCATTCTTGCAAAACTGCTGTCTCAACACCTGCCTGCCTGCTTTTCAGCAAAGGATACCAAAAGAACAAAGTAGATTTCAGAATAGAAATAAGTTGGAAAGATGTTGTTTTTTTTGTTGTTTTTTTTTAATGTCTGAATCATAAAAGAACAATCGGCTAGATTACGAGTTTTGCGTTATAGGCGAAAAAGCCTCATAACGCTGCTTTTTCTCTACCGCTGGTATTACGAGTCTTGCAGGTATATCTGTACCGCACACTTTTTTGGCCGTCACGCAACGTAACTACTGCAGCTTTCCAAAACTAATTTTTCAATGGGACTTCCATAGTGCCGGTATTACGAGTTTGCCTGTCCGGCCAAAAAGTGAGCGGTACAGCCTATACCGTCAAGATCCGTACCGTAAACTGAAAGTCAGTAGTTATGGCTTTTATGTTACAAAGCTGTACCATAAAATTCATAACTAAAGTGCTAAAAAGTACACTAACACCCATAAAATACCTATTAACCCCTAAACCGAGGCCCCCCCGCATCGCAAACACAAAAATAAAATTATTAACCCCTAATCTGCTGCTCCGGACATCGCTGCCACTATAATAAACATATTAACCCCTAAACCGCCGTACTCCCGCATCGCAAACACTAGTTAAATATTATTAACCCCTAATCTGCTGTCCCTAACATCGCCACCACTATACTAAAGTTATTAACCCCTAAACCTAAACCTAACCCTAAGTCTAACCCTAACACCCACTAACTTTAATATAATTAAAATAAATCTAAATAAAAATTACAATTAATACCTAAATAATTCCTATTTAATACTAAATACTTCTGCAAACCTTTGGGAGAACGTGCTCCTGCATTACCTTGCACCTACGAGTCAGCTGAGCGGCTCCAAAGTCTCAGTCTGCCTAATGTGTCTGAATGTAGTTTTTAGAGTCATGGAAATATAAATTAAGATGTTATTAATGCAAAAGAGCGTACAATCTTAAGAAACTTTCCTAGTTAGTTTTATTATGTTATATCAAAATTGCTGATTAAGATGATAATATTACCTAAGCTTCTATATCTTATGCAAAATATCCCTATCAGTATTACAAAAAAGAACCTGAATATCTTAGATCAAGCTATGAGACGATTTATCCGGGGGAAGGGTCTTAAACGAATTTCTTTATATAAATTATCACAATTAAGACAATATGGTGGATTGGCATTACCTAATCTTGCCTTATATAATAGTATATGCCTTGCAAAAATTGCAATGGACTGGCTTACGGGAGGGAGCTATATGGCATTTACTGAAGCAGAACAAAATATAGTTTACCCTTATAGTTTGAGTGCCTTATTGCATTGCCCTAAATGAGATATTCCAAGGAAAATAAAAAACAAACAAACATTTTTTCATATTATAGTAGCATGGCAGGACATACGACGTAGGTTGGATTGTGATCCCTATGTCTCTGATTTGCTCCCTATTAGAGGTGATCCACGGTTCGCCCCTGGTTTGTATAGTCAAATATTCAGGAAATGGGCTTATGCTGGGCTTATTTATTTAATACATTTTTAAGGAATCTGACTCGTTTTATATAAAGTTATTTGAAAATCTTAAAGAATGTTTTCAGTTACAGAATTCTGACTTTTATGCATATCTACAAGTTAGACATTGGTATTTAGAAATTGCTAAAGGTAGTATAGCCCCCTGGATACATCCAGGAATAAAAATGGGTCTGGCACTTTTTAAAGCAGGTAAACGTTCGATTAAGTAATGGTATAATATGGTTCTCTTTAAAACAGGGGAAGCTAATATTTTAGAGATATGTTCAAAATGGCAATTAGATATCCCAGACTTGACTGAAGATAAAATGAAACATAGTATAATTGTGTTAGATGAGGCTACACTTTCTGCAAACTGGCGAGAAACACATGTAAAACTATTATATAGAACATATATCACTCCAGCTAGAATAAGTAAATGGTCTTACCAAGTCTTAAATTTATGTCCCCATTGCTGTTCGCCTGAAGCTGACCTGGTCCACATGTTTTGGAGTTGTTCAAAAATTATACAATTTTGGAAACGTGTACAATTTTGGATATCTAAAGTGATATCCACAAGTTGTATAATAGAGTTTCACCATATAATCTTTTTATTAGATACATGTGATAAATCTTTTAATAGAGATTTCATTAATATAACAATTCTGGGTGGCAGATATCTCATTCTTAAGAATTGGAAGAAGAAAAAAACGCCTACTATAAATAATTTAATTTTTCTTCTGCAAACTCAATATATAATTCAACAGTTTGATAATACAAACGACTCAGAAACACATCAAACTAAATTTATAACAAAGTGGATAGACTTTATCAGATTATATAAAAATCCTAATAGTCAGACTCAGCTGCTAACACCTCTAGAAAATGTGACATAAGATAAGCAAGGCTAAGTTCTTTCCCTTTTGGGTCTCTGTTTTTTTGTTTTGTTTTTTTTTCTTTCTTTCTTTCTCTCTTTCTTTCTTTTTTTTTTTTTTGTATTTGGGTCCTCCCTCCCCCAATTCCCTCAAGCTAGGAATCTGATAAACAAATCTATGGCAATTCCAAATTCTCAAATAAAATTAAGGTTGAATTATAGAACTACTAAGGGTTAAGAAGTGGTTAAAATTAAAAAATGGCAACTGTCAATTATTATTATTTTTTTAATAGATAATATTGTACAAAATTTGTCTAGTTAATATAATTAATTCTGAGATAGGTTGCGATTTCATTGCATTTCATTAAATATTGTATTAATTTTTCTTTTGTTGGCATGAACATGTTTGTAAATTATGATACATTGTATCTAAATCTTGAATGTTATCTTCTTTTTTTTTTTCTGTTTCTCTCTGCAAGTTTGCCTATGTTTAATCATGCCTTGAAAGGTAGTGAATGTCTTATTGTTTACCCTTTTGTCCTTTGTGGACATTGATCTGTAATGACCTTTAATAAAAATTATAAATAAAAAAAAAAATTGCTGGGAAAACACTTGTATGTTTTATGACTTTTACAAAAATGTTATTAGCACTAATATAAAAAAGCTTTACTTAAAACAAATATTAAATATTCCAAACTTTATCCAAAGTTTTTTTGCCATGAGTTAGCCAGCTCTGTGTTAGGTGAGTATTGCCATGAGTTAGCCAGCTCTGTGTTAGGTGAGTATTGCCATGAGTTAGCCAGCTCTGTGTTAGGTGAGTATTGCCATGAGTTAGCCAGCTCTGTGTCGGGTGAGTATTGCCATGAGTTAGCCGGCTCTGTGTCAGGTGAGTATTGCCATGAGTTAGCCAGCTCTGTAAAGGCTGAGTATTGCCATGAGTTAGCCAGCTCCATAAATGCTGAGTATTGCCATGAGTTAGCCAGCTCTGTAAAGGCTGAGTATTGCTGTGAGTTAGCCAGCTCTGTAAAGGCTGAGTATTGCAGTGAGTTAGCCAGCCCTGTAAAGGCTGAATATTGCCATGAGTTAGCCAGCTCTGTAAAGGCTGAGTATTGCCGTGAGTTAGCCAGCACTGTAAAGGCTGAGTATTGCCATGAGTTAGCCAGCTCTGTAAAGGCTGAGTATTGCCATGAGTTAGCCAGCTCTGTAAAGGCTGAGTATTGCCATGAGTTAGCCAGCACTGTAAAGGCTGAGTATTGCGATGAGTTAGCCAGCTCTGTAAAGGCTGAGTATCGCCATAAGTTAGCCAGCACTGTAAAGGCTGAGTATTGCCATGAGTTAGCCAGCTCTGTAAAGGCTTAGTATTGCCATAAGTTAGCCAGCACTGTAAAGGCTGAGTATTGCCGTGAGTTAGCCAGCTCTGAAAAGGCTGAGTATTGCCATGAGTTAGCCAGCTCTGTAAAGGCTGAGTATTGCCATGAGTTAGCCAGCTCTGTAAAGGCTGAGTATTGCCGTGAGTTAGCCAGCACTGTAAAGGCTGAGTATTGCCATGAGTTAGCCAGCTCTGTAAAGGCTGAGTATTGCCATGAGTTAGCGAGCTCTGTAAAGGCTGAGTATTGCCATGAGTTAGCCAGCTCTGTAAAGGCTGAGTATTGCCATGAGTTAGCCAGCTCTGTAAAGGCTGAGTATTGCAGTGAGTTAGCCAGCTCTGTAAAGGCTGAGTATTGCCATGAGTTAGCGAGCTCTGTAAAGGCTGAGTATTGCCATGAGTTAGCCAGCTCTGTAAAGGCTGAGTATTGCCATGAGTTAGCCAGCTCTGTAAAGGCTGAGTATTGCAGTGAGTTAGCCAGCACTGTAAAGGCTGAGTATTGCCATGAGTTAGCCAGCTCTGTAAAGGCTGAGTATTGCCATGAGTTAGCCAGCTCTGTAAAGGCTGAGTATTGCCATGAGTTAGCCAGCTCTGTAAAGGCTGAGTATTGCCATGAGTTAGCCAGCTCTGTAAAGGCTGAGTATTGCAGTGAGTTAGCCAGCACTCGGTAAGTAACCAAAGGAAATACACTTTTATGGCTAATGCTTTCTACTTTCTAAGCTCAAAGAAATACTCAGTGCCATCCCATATGGGTCATAATTATAAGATATTTGCCAGTACTATATTCTATATTCCCCATACTGTGTTATATCCAATTAATGTCTGCTATGTATTCTGCTCTGTGCTATGCCGCTAAATACATCATGCTCAGCAGAGTTAGTGAGGATCTTGTCACTTACCCAGGACCCAATTATTGCATCAAACTGGTAAAAATGCTCAGCAGCTGCTGCTGTTAATTGCACAGGTAGTGTAAAAAGTTAAAGGGACATAAAACACATCGCAAACACAAAAACAAAATGATTAACCCCAAAGCTGCCGCTCCGGACATCGCCGCAACTATAATAAACATATTAACCCCTAAACCACCGTACTCCCGCATCGCGAACACTAGTTAAATATTATTAACCCCTAATCTGCTGTCCCTAACATTGCCACAACCTACATTACTGTTATTAACCCCTAATTTGCTGCCCCCAAAATCGCTGACACTATACTAAAGTTATTAACCCCTAAACCTAACCCTAAGTCTAACCCTAACACCCACTAACTTTAATATAATTAAAATAAATCTAAATAAAAAATACAATTAATACCTAAATAATTCCTATTTAAAACTAAATACTTCTGCAAACCTTTGGAAGAACGTGCTCCTGCATTACTTTGCACCTACGAGTCAGCTGAGCGGCTCCAAAGTCTCAGTCTGCTGAATATTGCACTGGTTGTGCACCCTGGTTTGTGAGTATATTTGATATATACATACTTGCCTTTATCTCTTTTGCCTTTATGGTATCACACTAGGCGCCTCTATTTCTCGTCCTACCCTTTAGGATTTGTTGTTTACCTCGTCATCTGTATAGGAGAGCTGCCTCCATCATTTACAAGCACGTTCCTGAACACTTATTGGAATCTGATTGTGTATTTTAAGACACAAGAACTGCCTTTTTTCTTTTTTTTTTGAACACTCACAAGGATATGAAATATCACTAATTATATTGAGCCACAAATTATTCATTTTTTGTTATATTACATTTTACTATATATATATATACAGGGAGTGCAGAATTATTAGGCAAATGAGTATTTTGACCACATCATCCTCTTTATGCATGTTGTCTTACTCCAAGCTGTATAGGCTCGAAAGCCTACTACCAATTAAGCATAATAGGTGATGTGCATCTCTGTAATGAGAAGGGGTGTGGTCTAATGACATCAACACCCTATATCAGGTGTGCATAATTATTAGGCAACTTCCTTTCCTTTGGCAAAATGGGTCAAAAGAAGGACTTGACAGGCTCAGAAAAGTCAAAAATAGTGAGATATCTTGCAGAGGGATGCAGCACTCTTAAAATTGCAAAGCTTCTGAAGCGTGATCATCGAACAATCAAGCGTTTCATTCAAAATAGTCAACAGGGCCGCAAGAAGCGTGTGGAAAAACCAAGGCGCAAAATAACTGCCCATGAACTGAGAAAAGTCAATTGTGCAGCTGCCAAGATGCCACTTGCCACCAGTTTGGCCATATTTCAGAGCTGCAACATCACTGGAGTGCCCAAAAGCACAAGGTGTGCAATACTCAGAGACATGGCCAAGGTAAGAAAGGCTGAAAGACGACCACCACTGAACAAGACACACAAGCTGAAACGTCAAGACTGGGCCAAGAAATCTCTCAAGACTGATTTTTCTAAGGTTTTATGGACTGATGAAATGAGAGTGAGTCTTGATGGGCCAGATGGATGGGCCCGTGGCTGGATTGGTAAAGGGCAGAGAGCTCCAGTCCGACTCAGACGCCAGCAAGGTGGAGGTGGAGTACTGGTTTGGGCTGGTATCATCAAAGATGAGCTTGTGGGGCCTTTTCGGGTTGAGGATGGAGTCAAGCTCAACTCCCAGTCCTACTGCCAGTTTCTGGAAGACACCTTCTTCAAGCAGTGGTACAGGAAGAAGTCTGCATCCTTCAAGAAAAACATGATTTTCATGCAGGACAATGCTCCATCACACGCGTCCAAGTACTCCACAGCGTGGCTGGCAAGAAAGGGTATAAAAGAAGAAAATCTAATGACATGGCCTCCTTGTTCACCTGATCTGAACCCCATTGAGAACCTGTGGTCCATCATCAAATGTGAGATTTACAAGGAGGGAAAACAGTACACCTCTCTGAACAGTGTCTGGGAGGCTGTGGTTGCTGCTGCACGCAATGTTGATGGTGAACAGATCAAAACACTGACAGAATCCATGGATGGCAGGCTTTTGAGTGTCCTTGCAAAGAAAGGTGGCTATATTGGTCACTGATTTGTTTTTGTTTTGTTTTTGAATGTCAGAAATTTATATTTATGAATGTTGAGATGTTATATTGGTTTCACTGGTAAAAATAAATAATTGAAATGGGTATATATTTGTTTTTTGTTAAGTTGCCTAATAATTATGCACAGTAATAGTCACCTGCACACACAGATATCCCCCTAAAATAGCTATAACTAAAAACAAACTAAAAACTACTTCCAAAACTATTCAGCTTTGATATTAATGAGTTTTTTGGGTTCATTGAGAACATGGTTGTTGTTCAATAATAAAATTAATCCTCAAAAATACAACTTGCCTAATAATTCTGCACTCCCTGTATATATATATATATATATATATATATATATATATGTTTTATTTTTTTATAGATTATTTTTGACACATTGCTTAATATAGAATTATCACTATATTGTACTTGTTTTATTTGTTAATTTTGGCGCACCTTTTTTTAGTCTAGTTTTGCACTGTACTTTGTTGAGCATTTATTTTTTGGAGGTTGCCTAGCCTTATCAATATGCTCTCTATCAACGAGAGAGTTAATAAAAGACTACTGCTGGTCTCTACACACACTACCACCAGTGCTGCATCCTCTGATGATAATATTGGTAATCTATCTCTACAATCGTCCTTTTCACATTTAGAGGAACTAATCAACACAGAATGCAGGCACTGGTGGGATGCAGAAATGCTTAAAAAATACATAGAGAAAAAACAGATCACAAGAGGTCTTAGAATTTTTAAAAACTGTTCATTTAAGGATGATGCAATTTTGTTAGCAAAATGGGAACAGACATTAAGGGATTAAAATCTTAATTTCCCACAGAGAAGCACTAGTGGTCACATTTTAAACAGCCATAGAGGAATTGCAAAAACATCTAGATCAATTCAAATCCTCTACTGAATATGAGGAATTAAATAAGATAACTCTACAGAGAACTGACCAATACCAAAAGGAACTATTGGCAAACAAAAATAAGAAACTAATTAGAGATAAGGAATATAACAATAGAGGAGAGATCCATACTTACAATCATGGTAGACACACAAACTATAATTTGAATAGAAATAAAAATAAACATCACAATAATAATACTAACAAAGATATAAGTGACACCCCAATTACGAATGATAGGAATGTGAGTCTTTATCATAATGACTACCATACTCCCAATCAGAGACAATGGAGATCTGCTAATCCAAATTACAATGACCACCACTCAAGCAATGAGGGACAATGGAGATCCTGTAACCAGAATCCCAGTGAATCTAGAGACACTAGTTGGACCGTAGTCGAATGTAGGAATAGTCATAGATCACAGGGCCCCACTAGGAACTATCAAGGTCCTCTTAAGAATTCTCACTACACCTATGCCAATCAAAACAAAAGAGAAAGACCACAAGAGGGGCTGAATTTCACTTGACCGGCTTGGGCACCCAAAACACATACAAATATGAATAGTAATTCTTATTCTGGGGACGTGATCACCGCCAACCATTGGTGACTCACCACCCTAATCAACCTACTAATGAGAATGTAAGACTAACTAATCATTATGAAATTTTAGGCAACTCTAATTTTCCATCTCATAGCCCAAATCTATTAATTGAACATTCTGCCCCTAGTTACCCTAACCAACAAAATATCCATGACGATACTCTTTTTTTTAGAACAAAGACCCAGGCAACAGTCCTGGACTCAACGCAAAATAGCAAGTTATTTAGAACCCCTCATTATACCAAATCAGTCACCCAAAAGGAAAAGACAATACGCCGAAGGGGGAGCAGAGGGAGGGGTATCGCCTCCAAAGAGGCAAGACTCCAAAGATTAAACCAGGGAATTTTTAATTTATCGTCACATCGCTTGACAGACGATTAAATAAGAGTATTAGGGAAGGGTCTTTCCTTTAGCCCATCAAATTCACATAATCTTTTAATTTATTTGTTGATATCAATCAATTTACGCAAAAACTTACCATGCAAAAATATTTTGCTGAATAGAAACTAAAAGAAACTTCTCATTGTGCTATTCTAACAGATACTGTGGAAACTAGAAAGAATCCTAATCTAATTAGTTATGAACCTGATGACCTGTTGGAACATCTAAGTAATAGTTTTGTGCAAAGTAAATTTAGAAATAGATCAAATTTCAATCCTACTATCTCTAACAATACATATATTGAGATTTTTAAAGAACTAGTGATCGAAGAATTTGAATCTATTCCTAAAAATAATAAACATAGAAATCTGAGTGCGGCAGGGACTTCCGGTGGGAGGCTTAGCAAGATGGTCGCAAGTAGGAACTGCTCCACTTGAGACCAAGTTATTTCTTCCTATTTTAGGAGTAAATCTCTGCCATTCTGCCATCCTGCTAGCCCTTAGCAGTCTCAGCTGTTTGGGCATTTATAAGGATCAAGCATTACAACTCTTGGCCCCCGGAACGACAGGAAAGCATTGAAGAGGAGAAAGCTGTGCTACGCATTGTGTATAACACAGCAGAAAGAGAAGGAACAAGCATGGGAATCTACCCTGCCGCAGCAGATTCTCAAAATAAAGACATCTTAGCTGCCATACAGGGCTTGCTTCTACCTGCATTAAATAAGCTGGAAACTACTCTGCAAATCTTACTGGCAGAAACTCGGATTGTGGATCTCCTGCATGCGGGTCCAAAATGGCGCCGCCTCCCCACGGAATCCTTTGGTAACCATGCCAGCAAGACTTCTGAGCCTCATCCGAGACACAAGGAGGGAGCGAAGGAACAACCACTATTGTCACCAGGTGCAGCTCACTCACCCAAGATTAGCAGGGAGGCGGGACCCTCGGTGTTTGAAGTGGGAGAGATGCACACTACAAGGCCTGATTCTGAGCTGCAGCGCGACTCCAGCAATTACTCTTCCTACCAGCCATTGGAGATCCGATTCTACCAAGCCCAGCTGCAGTTTGCATCTGAAATAAGAGGTACTGCATCTCGTGGGATTCCCTATACTCAAGACGAAGAATCACATTTACACGGAAAAGACGGCGACATCGGGAACATTGCTGCACAGTGTCACAAGCAAGCCGCATCTGCATTTGACTCGCCGCAGGATTCTGCCTCCCTGCACACTTCAAGGATGATCTCGAGAAGGGGCAATTGCCTTTTAAATGAGCTGCTGGCCTCGACTGTCGATGTGAAGCAACCCCTCTTTCCTCTGCAAAAAAGCTGCTCTCCTCTGGGACAGAGATATCAGGCTCCAGCTCGGGCTGGAGTTGGGTAATTTGCTCTTTTATCTACAGCCATCTGTCCTAGCTGACTGTGTGCCAAAATAACTTTGGAAGCTTTATCTCGCCTCTATGCCATAGTAATATGCCCAGCAATTTTTAATGTTTACATATAGTCGCTCCACTTCACAAAACAGGTTAAATTGTTGACTAACAGCTCCTATGACTTGTCTTTAAGCCTGACTATGTTAGATGTGTGTGTGTTGGTGTTATATTTACTCTTAATATTCCTATTGTTATTGTTCTTTTAACCTCCTGGGGGACACTGCAGGTACAACAGTGAGAGATTTATAACCTGACATTTTATACTTGGCATCTAGCTAGGTGGTATTTTAGGTAACCTAAGGCGTTAAAGCCTGTCACATAAGCAGCTTGTTTTTGAAAATATAAACATACTATGTATTCAGCAAAGCCTGAGAATGCTTCCTAGAAAACACTGCAAATATCAGTACATTAGAACTGAAACTACCTCTCATTATTAACACCAGGCTTTGCTTGCTTTCTGACATCTCTCCCACAAACCTGTGGGTGTTGTAAATATCCCAAACTCTGTTCTGATTGCATTGACTATGAGACTCAGGATTAGGTGGGGGCTATAGTTCAATAATTTATTTACCTTGTCATCTTGCTGTGAAGGGGATTTTATGGTTAGTTCTTATGAGACAGTGAATGTATACTGAGAGCCACTTTACTGAAAAGACACCCTTGAGTTGCATCGGGCTGCAGGACATTGATTAACAGCGGTATTCAGTATTCGTGTAATATACCAAATTGTATATGGCCCTCCCTAAATGAGCATAACTTGTGTTAATGTGTGGTCAAATGTTTGTTTATAACTTCTAGCTCAGCATGGCGATGTGACATGTCTCGCATCCTACTTAGAATCATTATTCCTGTCTCGGCCTGGGTTATTTTTCAGCTCACAGTAATAAAGGAATATATGTCTGTTGTAATGCACAACGTATCAACATAATACGCGATGTTCATACTCTCTGACTGCCTCCATATGCTGAACGCTTGTCATAGCTGTATGATAATATGCTCACATATCTCGACACGCAGCTCATGTCTCCCCTGTGAGATAAGCACCAGGCCTAACCTTCATTCTGCTACTGCCACAAATATGAGTTTACCCCCTGCCCTTGTATTAAATATAAGAGCCAAGCCTATATTCTGTCCAAAAATATCGGCATACTTATTCAGTTTCTTTATTATGTACTGGCAATCTCCTCAGTAGTTTTTATTACAGACCCCCTTACTCTCATAGACCCCACATAGTTTATCAATGAATCCTATGTTGTCGTCTGAGAACGACACAAATACATGTTATATTGCAGGAGATATATTTCCTTAAGTTGTGTGCTTATGTAATATTTGGAAATTTTGGAATGTTATTTCATTCTGTCAACATCTACCCTCCTGTAGTACATACTCTTCTCTTTTTACATCTTTCATGTGCAAAAAGTTGATATATCACACAAACACCATCACTGACCTATTATTGCACTAATGTTAATGTGTCATAGCATGTATTATCCTGAGAGACAAACAGAAAAGTAACTCATAAGATTGCATACACCCGCTGTGTTCCCCCCTACCCTTATCGTTCTGCCCTTCCCTCTCCCCGGTTTCCCCCCCCCTCCCCCTCATGCCCCCCCTGTTTTCTGTTTGTTTGTTCATTTGTTTGGGAATGTTATCTCTCCCTGTCAGCATCTACCCTCCTGTAGTACATACTCTTCTCTTTTAACATCTTTCATGTGAAAAAATTGATATATCACAAGAAGATCATCACTGACCTATTATTGCACTAATGTTAATGTGTCATAGCATGGACTATCCTGAGAGACAAGCAGAAAAGTAACTTATAGGATTGCATACACTCGCTGTGTTCCCCCCTACCCTTATCGTTCTGCCCTTCCCTCTCCCCTGTTTCTCCCCCCCCTCCCCCTCATGCCCCCCTGTTTTATGTTTGTTGGTTCATTTGTTAAAAATGTAAAAAACCCCAATGGAGTGGTACAAACTCTTCTCTATCTGGACAAGGGATGCTTTATTGAAAGGTCTCCAAGATATATGTATGTTATAATATGCTGCTTGTACTGTTTTATCTGCCTTATTGGCTCACCCTGCGTGTTGGGCTGAAAATACAACTTGTAACCTTGTACCCTTTATTGGTTATAAATAAAAATTTAAAAAAAAACAAACAAAAAAAAAACCATAGAAATCTATTCCCCAATTAAATAAGAGCACTTGACACCCTGAAAAGTGACGCTCAACTGGTTATACGCCAGGCGGATAAGGGGGGTGGAATCGTCCTCCTGGACTATGGTGATTACCTCAAAGAAGTTAATAGGATTTTGAGAGATCAATCCTATTATATACTCCTGGGGGAAGATCCCACTGCCCAGTACCTTAAAACTTTAACAGGACTAAATTTTGCCTTCCATGAACGAATAGTATCTAAACAAGAAAGAGAATTTTTAACCCAAGGGATCCTTCCTGTACCTTCTATTATCACCTACCCAAGATCCACAAGGATTATTCAAATCCACCTGGTAGGCCGATAATAGCGGGAATAGGCAGCTTGACAGACAATGTTTCTGCCTATATTGACTCTAACCTCCAGAAATATGTGGTAGGATTAGAGTCTTACATCAAGGATTCCTCGGATCTTCTTAAAAAATTAGACAACATAGCAATTACTAATAGTCCCTTGTGGATTACTTGTGATGTGACATCTTTGTATTCCAATATCCTCCATCACCTGGGGATAGAAGCAGTTTCCCAGTATTTGGAGGATGATTGGTATATTCCCCCTCCTCCAAAAACAATTTATATTACAATTAATTTTATTTATTTTAAAACACAATTATTTTTTGTTTCAAGATAACTTTTACCTACAAGTCAAGGGAACTGCCATGGGTACCAGGTTCACCCCCAGTTTTGCAAATCTCTTTATGGGATACTTTGAACAACTTTATATATATCAATCGAGATTTGGGGCGAACCTGGTATTCTATGGTAGGTTCATTGACAACCTTATTTTTATTTGGAATGGTTCTAGAGAACTGGCCTGTGAATTTATTGACCATCTAAATAGGAATGATATGGGCATCACCTTTACCAGCTCAATTCATGAACAATAAATAGTTTTTTTGGATTTACATCTAAGCTTTAATAACCAGGGGGGGATTGATAGTGCCACGCACTTCAAGGCAGTAGATTATAATAGCTACTTGGACTATTCAAGTAACCACTATCTCCCCTGGAAACAGAATGTTCCATACGGCCAGTTCAAAAGAATAAGACGTAATTGTAGTTTTTAAAATCAATTTGATAGACAAAGTCTTATCTTGAAACAAAGATTTGAAGAAAAACATTATCCTCTGAAAATTGTTGAGAAGGGTTATCTACGAGCAAGGTCAGAGAATAGAGATGAATACTTTAAAACCAAAAACAAAGAAGATACTTTCCTGAATAAACCAACTCTAAGATTTATTACCCAATACAACTCTAATAATTTATTAATTCATCAAATTCTTGACAAACATTGGAGGATACTTAAAAGGGATCCCATTTTAAATGATTTAATAGGGGAGAAGGCCACTGTAGTGTTCAAAAGAGCACCTAACCTTAAAAATATTTTAGCACCAAGTAGAATTATTAAAGAAGTTAAGAATATAAACCTTATTGGTAATATTAAGATCCAGAAACAAAATCAGACTTTGGTTCCCAGTATCCCTTGGGTGACATCTGGCAAGAAGCCCAAAAGCGGAGACTTTAAATGTAATATCAAGAATTGCAAAATGTGCCAACATATAGGTCACAAACAGAATAATTTCAAGTCATATGTGACTGATAAAAGCTACCCCATTAGGGGTGTCTTGACATGTGCTTCACACTATGTGATTTACTTGTTAACCTGCCTTTGTGGGGTCCAATATATTGGCCATACTATCAGGAGGGTCAGCCACCGCTGGTCTGAACATTCATGCAGCATATTGAAAAACAAAAAAATCACATAGTGTCATTAAACATTGTCATAGCAAACATAATGGGAGTCCTGACTGTTATACCATCACCCCTGTTGAATATATACCTCCATCTTACCTATACAATAGGTTTATAAGACTCCGACAGAGGGAGACATATTGGATACACAAACTGAAGACCCTCTCTCCTTTGGGTCTCAATATGAATATTGATTTGGCAGCTTTTTAGAAACATTGAATTGGTTGACTAATTTAATTTGTTACCTCCTTTTATAATGGATTAGATAAAGTTTTTTAATTTAATTGATATATATATATATATTATTTCTTACTATTCCCACACTTGGGCAATATTTATTTTATTTTTAATTTATTTTTAATTCACTCGAATATATTATATTTATTATATGTATTATACTGATCCTAGTAATGTACTAATTAATTCTTTTAGTATTGCCTTGATTTAATGTACTGTCATATTGTTTTCACATAAGATTTATGGATATGCTATTTTTTGTTATGCTACTTATTGGACTTTAGAATCTACATATGTCTTGTTTTAGATACAAATGTTTTATCCGTAGGAATATGCCATTGTCTCTGATGATGTTGATAGCTGGAGACTTTTCTGAATTTATTGTAACTAGTGGTTTATTGTTCCTGTCATCAAGTCCCCTTTTTGGTTAGAGTTTGTGAATGTCTATTCAGTATTTGTTAAACTCATCCTTTTAGCTCAAGTAAAAATCATGCTTCGTGCCCCTCTCGTTCGAATTTAGAGACACGATCAGCTGTAGTGTGTCTACATTTTCTGGGGTTATGATTAGTTTGAGTTATATAGGCGTGTTTTGCACCTTGAGTCCTATTAGTTATTACCATGTAGCTATCACAGCTTATGATGGACTGGGAGAAATAAACTCTTTAGCGCATATCTCACTAATTTTAAATGTGTTTATACATTCGAACTTGATGGCTTATTGTGTATTATTTTGTATTATTTTTCAATTCTAATGGGAAATTATCCGTATGTCACACATAATTGTGTGATTGGTTTCCCTGTCGGCTTCCGGGTCCCATGTGATGCTGTGTATTGGTGGGTGGGTCATTACTCAAATACAGATTGGCTCCTTTTGTTGCACCTTCCTTTACGATTGCGGGATCAGTGGCATATGGATGCCGAAAGGTAAACCAATGAAGTGTGACTTTTCGTGGTTGTGTCATTATATCCATTTGTTATTGGTTAATTAGTTGTATATCTGGAGCAAGGTTCAATGGAAACACTATAGCCTGATGAAACAGCGGTCACGCTGAGAAACGGGTTGCTGTGTTCTCTCTATATATACTTTTATCATTGTTTTTAATAAAAGCAAATCTTTTCACGTATACCTTGCTCCTGGTGATTGTATATGGGACATCTGGGGTCAAGTCTTGCACCGGTGGATGCTTGAACCGAACTTGGGCTCCTGTCACCTTTCTGCAAACCTTTGGAAGAATGTACTCCTGCATTACCTTGCACCTACGAGTCAGCTGAGCCGCTCCAAAGTCTCAGTCTGCTGAATATTGCACTGGTTGTGCACCCTGGTTTGTGATTATATTTGATATATACATACTTGCCTTATCTCTTTTGCCTTTATGGTATCATACTAGGCACCCCTATTTCTCGTCCTACCCTTTAGGATTTGTTGTTTACCTATAAAATAAAACCTAAGCTAGCTACAATATAACTAATAGTTACATTGTATCTATCTTAGGTTTTATTTTTATTTCACTGGTAAGTTTGTATTTATTTTAACTAGGTAGACAAGTTAGTAAATAGTTATTAACTATTTACTAACTACCTAGTTAGAATAAATACAAACTTACCAGTGAAATAAAACCTAACCTGTCTTACACTAACACCTAACCTTACACTACAATTAAATAAATTAATTAATTAAATACAATTAACTATATTACAAAAAAATAAACACTAAATTACACAAAATAAAAAGGAAATGATCAAATATTTAAACTAATTACACCTAATCTGATAGCCCTATCAAAATAAAAAGCCCCCCCAAAATTAAAAAAACCCTAGCCTAAACTAAACTGCCAATGGCCCTTAAAAGGACCTTTTGTGGGGCATTGCCCCAAAGAAATCAGCTCTTTTACCTGTAAAAAAAAATACAAACAACCCCCAACAGTAAAACACACCACCCACACAACCAAACCCCCCAACCCCCCAAATAAAATCCTATCTAAAAAACCTAAGCTCCCCAGGGTATTTGGATGGGCATTGCCCTTAAAAGGGCATTTAGCTAGATGGGGATGCTTTGGTCCTTCTGTATGTTAAGGTTGGCCTTGTACGACTGAATTCCCGGGGCCCTGAGGCCCTTTATGCCTTGAAGGTGGCGAGAGCTGGGGTCGAGTAGATTGAGAACAGCATGCTCAGGGCCTGACAGAATCCCTCTAGCCTACCAGACTATGTGAAATGTACTGCATTGAAACCTGCAAGGGCTGAGCTTTCACCACTATGCTGTCTGGTGGTAATTCTGTGATTGAGGTGGGGGATATATGTGACTTTCTTCTATTTACTAATGTGATAATCACGATTAGATCTTCATGTCCAGTATGTTTTCTGGATATTACCAGCAGCTTTCTGGGATATGTCTCAAGCCCAGTATACTTTACCAGCTTTTGATGCTGACTTTGGAACATTATGCTGATTTATATGTACATTACATTATTTAAGTTGTCTATTCATGTTGAACCATACTGCAATTTCATAAGTATATTCCCTTGGACATAATTTTACTTTGACTTTACTTTAACCCTCTTTTAGGTATACTGTCTGAAACCGAAGCCTTCTGGGGTAGTAGCCTGCCTTGGCTTGACTTACCGTATTTGTACCTACATTGGTAGGGGTTTGTTATGGGCTATTATGTGGCGTATACCTTACTGCAGCTAATCTACCACAAAATTTCATTAAATAATCTAGATGGGTCTCTTTACCTCATAGATGTTTTCTAGCTTTATAGAAGCCTCAGCTTATGATGGACCCGGAGAAATAAACTCTTTAGCGCATATCTCACTAATTTTAAATGTGTTTATACATTCGAACTTGATGGCTTATTGTGTATTATTTTGTATTATTTTTCAATTCTAATGGGAAATTATCCGTATGTCACACATAATTGTGTGATTGGTTTCCCTGTCGGCTTCCGGGTCCCATGTGATGCTGTGTATTGGTGGGTGGGTCATTACTCAAATACAGATTGGCTCCTTTTGTTGCACCTTCCTTTACGATTGCGGGATCAGTGGCATATGGATGCCGAAAGGTAAACCAATGAAGTGTGACTTTTCGTGGTTGTGTCATTATACAGCGTACTGTCTGCGGCTGTGACAGTATGTATGGCACATAGTTCTTCCTAAGGCTTTGGTAATACATAGAGATCCCAGGTAAATTTGTTAGTGCATGGGGTTTTATTATATCCCAAGCCCATTAACTAGTTTAGGTACATATGGAGCTCCCATACTATGGTAGGACCCATCCCTTTTTTACCCCCTGAGAGAGCATACATTTTTACCTTGGAATTCACAGTGTTCCTTATGGGTTTCTCTTTGAGTCCAAGGGAAGTTCACTATGTTTTGTTCTGGCATATACTTGAAAACTAGCTTTGTGGCTACGTTCTGACCATAAGTAGTCTCCTTTACTTAATAGTAATGTTAAATCCTTGGGGACTAAATGTTTATCTATAGAGTTCATTAGCAAACTAAATGTTCCGGGGGGGATACTCACTAATGTGATTTCCATACAAGAAGGTTTTATTATTACAGCAATGATTGGTTTTGAATGGGTAACTCTAATCCTGCGGGATATCTGGTTAAGCAATGTTTATTTTGACACATAAAATTACTAATTACATTTCTTGGAGTCTAACGGAGGTTAGTGTGATCCATAAACTCCCTATTCTTTTTTTTTTTTTTTTTTCAAAAGAGCTTTATTCAAAGATAATCAAATGGTTACAAACTTTTCAAATTTTCCATGAGGTGTGCAAATACAGGTTCGTTGAAGCATTGTATTACAAATTGTGATATATGAATTAACATAAAGAACGTTCTTCCCTTGGCCCCTTAAAGCATAGTAAATTGCAAACTGCTCATAGGGCAGGTAGAGTTAAAGTCCTGGAGGATCAAAAAGCAGTTCTGAGTGCACTTGTATATTGAAAGTCCAAAGTCCATTAGTGCACTGTCTCTGGCACTCTACGGCCAGTCCTACTAAGCTATTCAACTACAGATCTAAGTTGCTGGAGAATGGGAGAGAGAGAAAAGGGAAGGGGGGATGTACAGGGGATCTGTTTGCTATGTGTAGTAGCGGGGATTTTATGATGCCATTCATTCTCCGTATTCCCGTTGTTTGGGATTGTGTGGGTCTTGCTTATTCGCGTTTCATGAGTGGTAGGTGGAGGTGGTGGGGAAAGGTGGAGGGGGGGAGGGGAGGGAGAGGGTTGGGGGAGGGAAGTGTCATTGAGGGTTTCAGTAGTCTGTGCTATCAGCTGTATTGTCTTACGTTGTCTGTTGTCTGTGTGTTGCCCAGCGCTCCAGCATTATCTCGTGTGTGTCTACTGTGCCATGTTGGGTGTGGTGGTATCTTTCTAGTCGTAGCAGCGTGTCTACTTGTTCTTGCCATTCTTTAAAAGTCGGTGTGATTCTAGACTTCCAATGTTTTGGGATCAATAATTTTGCTCCGTTCAGCATAAGTATTAGTAGGGCTCTGCTCGCTTTACAGGGTAATTTGGGCAGGGAAAGGTATAGTAGTGTTTTTGGGGTGTTTTGTAGGGGTTTCCCCAGGACTAGTTCCATGTGATTAAGAATTGCGACCCAGTATTTATCTAGCTTAGGGCAGTCCCACCATATGTGTGTAGGTGTGCCTTGTTCTCCGCAGTCTCTCCAGCATTTGCCAGAGGCCTGTTTGTAAATCTTCTGCAGCCTACTAGGTGTGAGGTACCACCTTGCCATGCATTTATAACTAGATTCTTGCACTCTCATAGATATTGAGGATGTTTTGGTCACTAGAAAGGCATTCTGCCAGTCCTCATAACCTATCTCGGTCTGCCACTCCCTTTCCCATGCTTTTGTGTAAGAGGGGAGTGTCTGGGCTTCGTCTGTCAGTAGAAGTTTGTATAGTAATGAGATTGCATGTGCAGTTGGTGTGTCTTTCAGGCATAAGGTCTCAAATGTGGTAGGTGGTCTAGTAAGGCAGGATCTGTGTTTGTGTGTCATGAGATAATGATTTAGCCGCGTATGTGAGTACCAGCTCATCGTCAGGTTAGATAATTCTTCAGAGATAACCGCGTGAGTCTTGAACTTATGTCCATCAGTCAGTGTCATGATGGTGTAGTCTTTAAAGGGTGTGTCGGGGGTGGTTCTGTTGTCTGGGTAGTTCCATGGCAGCTCTGCATTGTGATAGATGGGAGTCAGCTCTTTTTTTTATTTTTTTATTTATTTGTCTCTTCTTTATCTGGGATAGGAATAGGCTAAGATGTGTTTACATAATATGTTATTGGAGAGTGATTAATCCATATGGCAGCTTAGATATTTAATTGCTGCACGCACGTGTTTTAACATGGAGATGCACCTACAATACTGATTTGCTACCCCTAGAAGCCTAGCAAGAATTGGTGTAAGATAAGTTGCTATATTAATTTAGCAATATCTATATAGAATCTCTGGGGTCCAAGATGGGCCCGACTTCTCATGATAATGGGTTTACTCAATGTTCTGAAATAACCTTATTCTTGGGGGCGGAGCCATCAACCAAGCATGGAGGACGTGTTTCATAGAGCTCCTGAAGAAAAGTATTTAAAGGGACAGTCAAGTCCAAAAAAAACTTTCATTTTTCAAATAGGGCATGTAATTTTAAACAACTTTCCAATTTACTTTTATCAACAATTTTGCTTTGTTCTCTTGGTATTCTAGTTGAAAGCAAACCTAGGGAGGCATATATGATAATTTCTAAGCCCTTGAAGGCCGCCTCTATTTTATTTACTTTTCACAGCAGGGGAGAGCAAGCTCATGTAGGCCATATAGATAGCATTGTGATCACGCCCGTGGCTAGTGGCAGACACTGCACTAATTGGCTAAAATGCCACTATATGCAAAATAACTAAAAGTCATGTGATTAGGGGCGGTCAGAAGATGCTTAGATACAAGTTAGTCACAGAAGTAAAAAGTGTATTAATATAACAGTGTTGGTTTTGCAAAAAACTGGGGAATGGGTAATAAAGGGATTATCTATATTTTTAAACAACAAAAATTCTGGTGTTAACTGTCCCTTTAATATAATGATTAATTGGAGCTAAATATGTGCAACTTTATCTAAAATTGTCCCTGGGAAGGTAGGATTACCCCTACAATATCAGGGGACCTCCTCACTTTGTTTTTCTACTGGACTATACTACTTATTGCCATCGTGGCTTGAGAAACGCCCAGGCTTCTGAGGCCTACAGAAGTTATGGCATCCGACATTGAGGAAAATTCCTCAACCATTTATGCAGCTTTGCGGGAGCTAGCTGTGCAAATGTCAGCTAGATATGATGACTTTTCAGCCTGTTTAAAGACCACCATGGTGCAACCGTCGCTCCCAATTCGAGACAGACGGGGCAACGCAGGCCTCCCGTACGATACAGTTCAACTCCCTCTATGTGAGGTGCAGATAACAGAGGCTAGGGTAGACTTCATTGATGGTATACCCAGTGTTTCTGCGAGTTCTACCCCACTTTACAGTGAACTTGACCTGGAGGATGAGGTCGACACAGGAGATCGAAAATCTAAACTCTTAATTGCGCAGAGGGAACCCCCTACGTCAATCTGACTGCTGAACATTCCTCCTGTGCCGATGTAAGGAAAGTGGTTGCAGTAATTGCTCATATAACACTTGCTTAAACTTGTGTGACTTTGCCTTTAAGAGAGTGAAAGCATAAGACACTTGCACTAACTTGTGTGACTTTGCCTTTAAGAGAGTGTGCCTTTAACAGAGTAAAAGACATTAATTAACTTCAAGTAGATGACAGTGAATTTCGCTAAGTCATGCTACAAGTGGTAAACAACCGATGGAGGCTGATGATAAGAAGTCAAAACCCAGACAGAACAAGGGTGCAACCTTGGCAGGGGTTACTTACTGACATTCAGGAACATCTTGATAACACATTGGTATAGGGGCTAATGCCTAGTAATATTGTTAAACGATGAATTATTATTAATTGCAATAGGCTAAGTAATATCAATTGCAATAGGCTAAGTAATAAATCCATTATGATGTTTAGCTATTAATTATATCTATGGAAAGATTGTTAAAACTATTATTGATGTATTTGACAGAAGTAACTGCATAAGACCACATAATCAGATATATAAGGTTAAGCAGAAAATCATGTTTGTTTGAAACTAAAGATGACGGCATCACAGTTTAGTAATACGTCAGAGATAGTACCTGGGCATGCCCTGATAAGCTTGGTTGAGGCTAAGACAGACTGGCCAGATGTCTTGGGCCATAGCCAACCTCAGAGGGAGCGGTCTCAGGATCTGTGGAGTTGCGCCAAAACTGTTACACAAGTAAACAGTATAAAGAGGGGTACATCTAGGCAATCTGATCATGTCTGAGTCTGAGAGTCTGAGAGTCTGAGTGTCTGAGCGTCTGTGTATTTTTGGTGTGTGTATTGAGTGTATTTTTGGGGCCTGTGGATGGACGCATCTTCAGTGTTGTTTCCCGCTGATCGCCTGTTTTTCTCCTGGTCCAAGATTGCCCAGATGTCCCCTCCCATTGCGCCCCAGAAGCGGCAGGATAGGATGATGCAACCAGGGATCACGGTGATGTATTATTTGATTGTTTGAACCTAGCTAGAATTGTTTTAGTGGTAATACAACATAAGATTGTTATCAGTCGTTGCGCAGGCAACTCAATGTAACTGAAAGCTGCATAGATGATTATATGAGTATTGCAATTTCATAGAGTGTTATAATCAGGAACAGTGGTTTGTGGTATTTCGTTGTTATAATTATGTGCAGAATAAAACCATTATTGTTATCATAAGATTGCAGAAAACCTGTGTCAGTCATTTCCTTGCTGAAAAGTGATATATGATAACATCATATCCTGAAAAAGAATTATTGGCGTAGTCGGCAGGATACATAATTGTTTATCACTTGAGCAAAGAAACTGACAGTTTTCTTACTGAATGTGCAGAGCTGATAGACGCAGCTCCGAGCGAAAGTGAAACCCCTTTGTAGATAAAATAATAAGCCAGAAAAATATATAGTTGTATCTTGCACGGTCAGGAGTATAAATATATATGTTTCTGGATTAGTTAGAATTGAATTGTTAATTCCTCAAATGAGCCATGAAAGCTGTGTAAATAAAAAGATATTTCATGGACATAGTCACAATTGTCACCTTGGAATGAAATTAATTGATATTGCACAGGTATATACATATTAACGTATATTGTTATTGTTACTGTGAATTTATTGATTGATGTCAGCAATAATTGAAGGTATTATGAAAATGTTTAGGAAGAAAGCACAAACGGTTCCCCCTTCACGGCCTCAAAATATTGCGGCTTGGGAGGGGACCCCATATCAGGAATTAGCAGGGGAAGTCTTGTCTGGGACTGACCTCCCAGATAACGCTGAATTTTTTTGACAAAATAGAACCTTGTGAAGTGTTGAATAGATTACAGAATGTAAAAGTTAAGACAAATTCAGACACAGAAAGGTTACATAAGAAATTATGGGTGTTATTACAGGCATACAGAAAGACACACGAGCAGTTAGAGGAAGCTGTAGAGCAGACGGTGTGCCTGCAGAGTCAGAATAAATTGCTATTAAAAAAGAGCCAGTGTTATGAAGATGTAGCTCAACAGGCTGTGGTTAAGGTAGCCAGGGCCAAAGTAAAGCAGAAGGGTGGTAGGTTGAGCAAAGGTAAATTACAATCAGTATTATAAAGCGGGGCTAATTGGGACCCTGAAAGGTGGGACGGTAATATTTGGGATAGTAGTGATCCTGGAGAGGAGTGGGATGATAGGGACCCTCACAGGGTGACAGCTCACCCTTTTACACGGCGTAAGGTTTATCATGGGCCTGAGGGTGCAGAAAGAGTAGACACAGTAGAGGATTACACGCAGCAAGAGGTGTTAGACATAATACGGCAGTATCAACAGAAACCTGGAGAGGACCTCATAACTTGGCTCGTGCGGATGTACGATCAAGGAGGTCATAACGTGACATTAGATAGTCAGGATGCCATGAAATTCTGAAATTCATACAGATCACTAGCGATCATGCCATACAACAGGTCCTGCGAATTAGACCTGGCCTGGCCGCTGATGGTATGTTGACGCAGGCATCATTGTTGGTTCAGTGTGCATACGGTGCCAGGGACAAATATCCCACAGAAGGGGATTGGCCCACTGAGGATAGGACATGGCATTCCATTAAGGAGGCCATCCAATTATTAAAGGAATTGGCTATGAAGCATGCGATATATAATGGACACCTGTATGCCCCATATCGCGAGCTACTAACCAATGCCATGAGAAACTATTTGATACGTGGGGCTCCCCGAGCATACAAGTCAGTAATCATGACGTTACTGATAAATCAGACAGGGAATCCCATTTATGAGGTAATGGATGCAATAAGACAAATAGGGGAGCTAGGGGAATGGGATGCCCCAGTAAAGCCTGATAAAGGCAGCGGGCCGCCCCCTCCTAGAGCCAATGCTCCTCCCCGACTGTCAAGGAAAGAGATGTTCACAGAACTCCTCAAAGCAGGGGTAAAGAAGGAACAAATAGATGGGATAGAAACTAAGGAAATGTGGAAGTTATATCAACAGCATGTGGGCAAAAGGATAAATGTGCAAAAGGGAAAGTCCGGTGACCACATAACAGGTACCGCAGTCGCCCCTTCTGCCCCCACGCTAGATGATATACAAAGGCCTACCACAGGGGAAAGCAAAGAGACCAAGGAGATACTGCAGCTGATATGTGATCAGTTGGAAAGTATAAAAAAGGATAGTAAAGAAGCAGCAACTAAGACCCGGTTATATCCTAGATTGCCTTTGCCTCTGGGATATGGTTACCAGGGAGGGATGAGAGAGAATCAGGTCCCCATGGCCCCGGCTAACACCCCAGAGGCCCAAGGACCTGAGTTGGATGTGCTATCTCTGGGTGATCTGGAAGAATTCTTCCAGAACCCATAGGAATCAGGTCAAACTCCCAGTATCAGGGCCGCCTATTTTGATCATCGCCCCCATGTGGAACTAGAGATCCACTGGAGCAAAAATAATGTACAATGTGAGCGGGCTTTGATTGATACGGGAGCGGAGGCCACACTGATACAGGGAAATCCGCGGGCATTCAAGGGGGAAAAGACAATAATTACCGGGCTGGGAGGGAAAACTATAGAGGCAACAAAAGCATGGGTAGATTTAAAGATAGGGCATCTTCCTAAATGGCGATGTTCTGTTTTAATCGTACCCATCCCAGAGTACATAATTGGCATTGATGTGCTAAAGGGAGAAACATTGCGGTTAGAGGATGGAATGTACAGCTTTGGGGTAAGGCCTTATGTGTCCATCAAAACCGTTACTGTAGGAAAATTGTTGATGCCCCCCATACAGGTCCCAGTGGCCTTGAAGAGGGTATACATTCGACAATACCGAATACCGGGAGGGCATAAAGAGATAGGTGACACTATCAAAGATCTAATAGCTGCAGGGGTGGTGAGACCTATCACCACATCTTGGAATAATCCCGTTTGGCCGGTCAAGAAAAGTGATGGGACCTGGCGTATGACTGTGGATTATAGGGAGTTAAATAGTAATACTCCCCCATTAACGGCAGCAGTACCCGATATGGTTACGCTGATAGAAAATATACAGCGTCACCCTGGAAATATGTATGCGGTTATTGACCTGGCAAATGCCTTCTATACAATACCTATAGAGGAGCAGTGCCAAGAGCAATTCGCATACACCTGGCAGGGACGGCAATTCACGTTCACGCGCCTCCCAATGGGCTATGTCCATAGCCCCACGATCTGCCACAGGATTGTGGCAGAACACATGGAGGAAGTTACTCTGCCCCCCAACGTGCAGGTCACACATTATATAGATGATGTAATGATACAGGGACCTGATGAGCAAGTAGTGCAACAAGTGTTAGAACAGGTGATAACCCACTTAAAGAAGAAGGGGTGGGAAATCAACCCTTGCCAAAATACAAGGGCCAGGAACCTCAGTACGATTCCTGGGTATACAGTGGACAAATGGCCGTAGGGAAATAACCCCTAAAGCCAAGCAGAAAATAGTGGAATTTACATACCCTAAAACCAAAAAGGAAGCCCAGCGCTTCATTGGGTTATTTGGCTTTTGGCGGCAGCATATACCCCACCTGAGCCAAATACTAGCCCCCATCTACAAGGTTACCAGGAAAAAGTATAGCTTTGAGTGGGGGTCTAAGGAGGAGTTGGCTTTTGAAACTGCAAAACAGGCCATCCAAATGGCGATGGATCTGTGGCCAGTAAAGGAAGGGCCAATAGATTTAAATGTGTCTGTCCACAAGGAACATGCTAATTGGAGCCTTTGGCAGAAACAAGGGAGAGGGAAAGTCCCCCTTGGTTTCTGGACTAGGAAATTGCCTGAGGCAGGTGACCGATACACGCCCTTTGAGCGCCAGTTATGTGCTTGCTACTGGGCTTTAGTGGAAACAGAGGAGCTAACGTTAGGGCATGATGTATTCTTGAGGCCTGAGATTCCCATAATGAACTGGGTAATGGGCAGTCCTAAGACCCATAAGATTGGACATGCTCAGGAATCAAGCATCATAAAATGGAAATGGTATATACAGAACAGGGCAAAGACAGGTCCCAAAGGGGTTGCCGCACTGCATGAAAAGGTTGCTGAGCAACCCCTCCAGGGGACAGCCCCCATTCAGGAGACACCAACAGAGGAGTCTCTAGTAAAATGGGATGTGCCATATGATCAACTGTCAGAAGAACAGCAAGCCCATGCTTGGTTCACTGACGGATCAGCAAAATATGTGGGTTCACAGAGGAGTTGGAAAGCAGTAGCCTACAATCCTGTGACCAAACAGATGCTGGTGTCTACAGGGAAAAATGAAAGTAGCCAATACGCTGAGTTAGTTGCTGTCCATCAGGCCATAGCCTGTGAACAGGGCGAATGCCACGTATACACCGACTCATGGTCAGTGGCAAATGGGCTAGCCACCTGGCTCCCCACCTGGGAACGAAAAGACTACCAGATATACTCAAAGGAGGTGTGGGGGAAGCAGATATGGCAGGAACTCAGCAGATTGGTTAAGGAAAAGACAGTGACTATTTACCATGTAGATGCCCACACAAATCAGGATTCACTAGAACGGCTGTTCAATTCTATTGCAGATGAGGCAGCCAAAGTCTCCACTGTGGAAAGTGAGGATGTGGATGAGGAGGCTGACAATAAGGGTGTGGCCCAGTGGGCCCACCAAAAAAGTGGACACCTTGGAGAGAGAGCGACTCATAGGTGGGCATTGCAAAGGGGTATCAAGCTATCTATGGAAGTAATAAAAACAGAGATAGCAAATTGTCCTGTATGTCAGCATGTCAGGAAGCGACAGATTCCTGGCATGGTGCAAGGACATATCAAAAGAGGCAAGCTGCCGGGCCAGATCTGGCAGATAGATTTCATAGGACCTCTTCCCTCCAGCAAAGGCTGCCAGTACGCGTGCACGGCTGTGGACACGTACTCAGGCTACCTCATAGCCCACCCATGTAAGCAAGCAACTCAGATAAACACCATTAAGACCCTAGAATTAATCACAAAATTCTATGGCACTCCATTGCAGATACAGAGTGATAATGGTACTCATTTTACAGGACACATGGTACAGGGATATAGTGCAGAAAGGTACATACAATGGATATACCATATACCCTATTATCCCCAAGCAGCAGGATTAATTGAGCGAATGAATGGTTTGCTAAAGCAGCAGTTAAAGAAGCTAGGGGATGGTACCTTGCAGAAGTGGAGGGACCATCTTGAGGAAGCAATTAATGTTTTAAATAACCGTCCTATTACAGATAGTGAGACCCCACTGTCTAGGATGATAAGCAGACAGGAGTACACTGAGTGTCGAGATCAACATGCTGTGGTAACGTGTTGGGAAACTAGCCCTGGGGGTTTAGCGCCAGATAAATTGCTCCCTCCTAGTGGCGGGATATACTTGACCATCCAGGACCAGGTAACAATATCCCCTGAGAGCTCCCAAACCATATCAACAGGGATAGGGGTCCAAATACCTGACAAACATGTGGGTTTCATAGTTCCAATGCCCTCTCTCATAATCAGAGGTATTAGCATAGTGGAAAAAACGCTAGACCCTGGAAGAACTGAGGAAGTGAAGCTCACCCTCCTCAATAGAGGAAAGGAACAGGGAGACATGTCAGCATTAGGAGTAGTAGCAAAGCTTATAGTTACTCCCACCTGCAACAGTGAGATAGCGGAACAGGAAACTGCAGAAACTAGGGGAAGGGTGGGCATAGGGGCTAAGGTCTGGTTGAAACAAGAAAAGGGCCCCCCCGTGCCTGCAGAGGTGATAGCTAAGGGAGATGACAATGTGGTAATTGTGGTAAAGCAAGGGAGCAATGATTGGCTGCATGTGCCTGCGGGCAAGTGCTATTTACGGAATTAATTTGAAGTATGTTTCCTTCCTAGATTCTTGTTGGCATGGCTGCTATTGTAACCGGTGCTCTGTTGGGACTCCTTTTGGCCGCATGTGTAAGCCAAGCACTGATGAGCCAGAGGATGAAACGTGAGGTGTCCGGTGCCAGCTATCACACCTTCTATGAGGGAAGCATGACCGTTCCGTATTGCACAACATGGGTGTAAGGTGTATAATCCCACGGGGGGGTGTCAGCGCAGGCCAAAGCCTGGGGCCTAGTGTACCACCTGAGGCATATGTAGATTATCTGATAAGGGCCCCTTAGAATGACTCAGACCACGCAGCATTATGATCGAAAGCCAATTCTGTTTATTGCACAGTGCAAGCCTTTCTTATAGTGACATACAGGGTTAAGGGGATGACACGTTAGGACCGCGTCATCTTACACAGTTATACAGAGCAATTTACAAGGAAAAACTGGAACATGAGTTTCTCATAACAATATTTACAGAGTCATAACAAACTACCATCTGCAGAGACAACCGAGTGTCTGAAGCCTCTTGTTTACATTATCTTATTCTATCTTACTTCTAGGCATTAGGCCAGGGTACATTGGCAAGGCCGAATAGCTAAAGAAACTCATAACATGCATATAATTCTCACTGCATAATACCCCAGTATAATAAAGTCTATTCATTACAAAATGGCTGCGAGGAACAAGATGGCTGCGAAGAACAAGATGGCTGCCATCAGGTTCATATTACCCCTAACATACCATCCTTTTATTCTAACAGAATAACATAAAAATAGACAGGCATAGAAAATTAGTAAAGCCTTATATTATGGTAACAGAACTCTATAAGAATACTAAAGAGAAAAATATTTGCATGTCGTGATATACTTTTATAGGCTAATTGTCACTGCATATAGGTACAGTCCCTCCAATACCTTCCATCTATCCTCCCAAAACTACCGGTCTACCAGCACAGAGACCCAACCAGCCCCCCATCTACCCCCAAACAACGCTGCATCTTCTATCTCTCCACCTGCATTGCTAGCACCCCCCCAATATGTCCAACAGTTCCTTTTCCACAGTAAAGCATGACATAGCAACAGCACAACTGTCTCTAGGTGGCCTCTGATCACTTTAAGAACAGTCTTTGTCCATTTGAGAGCGCTGCACCTTGACACTTTGCTATAATACAGTTCTCCAACAGTTCATTTGCAGTAGGGGTGCTTATCCACGGTTCTTCCGCAGGGAGATACTGGAAATCTGATGGTTTGTTCATGGGGTAGACAAGGCAACCAGTGGATACCCATGGCAAGCAGACACTCGAGTCACAGGGAGTCTAGGAAGCAAACAGAAACAGTACAGGATGAGTACACACCGAAATACAATCACAATTATGTCCAAATAAAACGTCACTTTCATCCTATGTCATTTAAAATCAAACAAAACATTGTTGATATATAATACATTGACATTTCTTAGAGAATAATTTACAACTTCTCTATACACTTTAAATGATACTTCATGAATACTACGCAAGTGAAAACCTGTCAGACCTCCTTTAAGGGCCTGAATGTTTATGCTAAAACTTATGCTAAGGCCTGCCCTGTAGTAAGAATGGAAAAAAGAAAACCGTCATTGAAAATAAATGAATTTCTTTACAATATCACTTTGAACTTCTAAAAAAATAAAAGAACCTTGTGTTGCTTTATTCTGGATGGCTGCTATCTATAATGCTTATAATTCTCCAACCATGATCTTAATATTCAACAATCTCATCTGATATAAACACTACTAGTTTACTAATTATTTTATGCAACCTAAATTCTCTCACACTCCTATATGAGGAAAGCATACAAACAGAACATCATTTAAAACTACAAGCTCTTTTAAAGGTAAACACATCTTTATGGTAAGAATTACTCTCTTTGACCAAATTCACTTTGCAGATACCATACTAATTAATAAAAGGGAAAAATACATTTGCTTTCATAAACTATAATTATGCTATTCCCTGAACAAACATTTCTCTGTATATTTACTATAAACTTCTAGCTTAGATGTGTCCTCCTTATGTTCTAAAGGGTGAAGGGTCTAAAATATTATTCTATGTTGCAGCATTTTCCTTAAACCTATTTTCTATACTCAGTGGGCCATTCAATAGAGTACAATACTGCGAAGTTCACAGTTACACTTATCTAAAGGGTTACATTGTTACGCACATAAACTACCATGTGCACTAATACCAATGAAGCATATGATTTCTTAGACCAAATATGATCAATAAAAATAAAACAAATACAAGAAAATACAAAACAAGCAATATAAGGAATGGAGTTAAAACAATACTCCCCTAATTTAATTGGTTGATCCTGTAACAGCATAACAGGACTTCCATATCGAGCGGTAAGGCACAGTCCAGAGAAGGATAGTCTTTATGTCCTGAAGACACACATCAGAGAAAACAGTCATGGATTACCCAGAGTCCAGTTCTGGGGCTGGTACCAGCATGCAAAGCAAAGAATGGATCCAAAGATAGTTCAGTAACTTTTTTTTTACTGCAGTATGATGGTTAAAACAAGCTTGACAAAAGGTCTTTCATCTTTATCTTTTCTTTCTTTAAAGGTTTACTCGCTTTCAATCTTTAATCTTTTGAAGAGTGCACTTATGGAATTTTGCCTGTACAGATTTTACCTAAATATGGAAACTCAAAAATAATTCAGTTAGTGTATTTCAATCTCTGAAGACAGCATACTCTCATCCTGCAAATACAAATATAGTGTTAAGAACCACATAGAAAAATAAAACATTTTAGGCATCTGAAATTAACACAATAACATTGTACGAGGAGATTCAAAACGTTTTAGGTTCACCTCCTAAAAATAATCTCCTCCATTACATAAAGATATTCATCAATACTCATCAATACTTCCCCCATGTTTGCGTAAAACATCTCATGTGACACGCAAACACAAGATAACAAGAAACTAAACGATAAATCATGCACTCCACTCATGCAGAGACAATTCTCAATAGCAAGCAAAATGAAATACACTTCACAATTCAATATGCTGTCCACAAAAGAGAAAAACATAACAAACAATGAAAACCAATCGTTCTTGTCTTACACAAAACGAAACATTAGCTGCTGACACAAATTTCAAACAACCACAATTAACTTAGAATGCAACACATATTCTGACATTCGCTGAAATGCAACACACTCAGAACATGACAAACAATTAAAAACATCCACTATGTACAAAACTTTAATATCACACAAAGAAAGCAATCACAGCAGATGCCCAAGAAACTTAAGTTGCAGATTGCACAAATAAAATTGCGCTTATTTGGGAAAGATCAGATAACCACAGTAGCCACTGTTAAAGGGACATTCTAGGATAAATGAAAATTCATTACTCAGATAGGACTTTTAATTTTAACCAACCTTCCTAGATTAAACCAAACATAGGTAGGCTTATATGCTAATTTTTTTAAACCTTTGAGGACTGCCTCTTATCACAGGCTGTATAAATCTCATTACAACACCAAGAGACAAAATACACGTAAGCCATATAAATAAAACCAAAACTGTGAACAGATAAATTAGCTAGTTATATAAATGCAGTAGAATCAGATAAACTGTGCATCATTTGTTTTAGGGGTGTTTAATTCTAGACACCTTATAGACCACGGCTTAACTGTTAAGCAGCAATCAAAGTCATTGCAATAATAGTGGTAGACTATTTAATAACCAAATAACTATATATATTTTAAAGTGTCACTGAAATCACTTCATTAAATAATATCTCATTTATTTATTGAACGCAGTGGGGGTTATTTTAAATAACAAAGAGTTATATCTGTGAGATACAGTTTGACAGCCACAGAAATAAAATTATCATTTTTTAAGCTATATTCTATGACAGAATATAATATAAATACTTGTTTCTTTGTAGTGAGCAATTTATAGTTATCATTTTTTATAACATAGAACACCAGTACTGCCGCTTTAAATGTACAGTGCAAATTGTTCTCTCTGTAACAAAGCCAAACACAAGAGAGAAACTTCTTTTCTTTTTTTTTTAAAGAAAACCAAAACATGCACAGTGTTATCAGTCTTTCTCAAGGATAGTGAGGCAAGCTCAAAGTTTCATTTTTACTTAAAGGAGAAACACTGTTTACTGCTTAAAAATATAAAATTCACACTAAAACTTGATAAATGCTAATTAGTTTAACCACAACAAAATTATTGGATTTAACGTTGTATATAATTTGATATTCCCCATTCTGCAGCTCTCCAGCCAAATATAACAACCGCATATAACACAAAAAAAAATAAGCTTTCTGAAAAAGAAATACTAATACAATTTCCCCTTTAAATTAATCCCAATGATCCTTATAATAAAAAAAATGTATACTGACGTTCATTAAATAGCCTAAACAAGCATAAGCAGCATAAGAACGCACTCACAGTGGGATGCAGGCTAATTAAAGGGACATTTTAACCAAATTAAAAATAATCTTTAATTGAAACTGCTAACACAGTGAAATATACTAGTGTTAGGCTTACAGTAAACCTCATCGTCTTTTATGTAAATATTCCCTTAAATTCTCAGATGTTATACCAGTTTTCCTGTATCCCTTTAAATATTTTCACTCCTCTGTTTTTTCTCGTTTTTTTTTCTTTTCTGTCCGCTAGTCTCACGGATCCCTACACTAAAATTGTAGACAACTTATCACTTCAGTTTGCATTACAGAGAGAATTAAGTTATGCTGCAAAAAAATATCTGCTATCTGAACAGCAACTTTAAAATAAATATATACAAAGAAAGGTCTCTAAAAATATATTTAGCAAACTACTAATACAGGGTTATTGCACTGGTTCTTTAACTAATAAAATGACAATTTTCTATTGCTCCGTCTACGCACTGAGCTCTGATTTTCCAGACAAATATAAGATAATATGCCGCTTGTATAACAAGTCATGGACAATACATTAATAGCAACACCTTGTTACAGTGAACCGTCCCTTTAAGGACTAACCATTCATCACGCAAATTACATATGTATATCCTAACCACAATCTAGGCTGCTTGTATGATTTACCACACCAATTTCACCTCTGTACTGTAGCATGACCTGCAGATTAATTTACTTGCAACAAAAACAGACGCCCTTTTAGAAAAACTTTCAATTACAGCCTATAAATATATTTCATTGTGTGCACCCACGCCGTGCACAGACCTTACAAATACAACATACGTTAACCCATTAATCATACCAGAAACAATTTCATATTTACCAGAGCGTGACAAAAAATCCCACACCATCGCACTTTCAAAGCCGTTACTTCACTTGCAAAAACAATATCATATCTTTACATGCCGAACAACAATTATCACTTAAAACTAAAACTGCATATGAATACCACATACTTAAAACATGCTGGTGACTTTAAAATACAGGTATATAAAATAACATGACCAAATATCTTCTAAAAACGTCTGATTTCCCAGCAGAGAAACAGAAGGAAACATTATTACGATACAGACACACAAGTTCATTTCATCTCGCATACCAAAGATTCACTCCCTTTTTCCTTTTCTCAGAAAAACATCTAATTTATAGCGTACGACATACATATAAAATTTACCAGATTACCCTATCACCAAATCCAAAATGCATTCTTTATTTTTCCGAAACCCCACAAAATGGCCACTTTTGCAGGGTTTGAGACAATCATTTTCAAATAATACATTCTGTTCCTGGTCCAAAGTAAATCTGTTACACGCATACCACAGTGAGAACCTACAGACCATCACACATTATGCATCTCAATATACAAAATTTCAGTTTTGTTACTGCAAGCAAACAAAAAAAATCTTACAAACGGAGACAGGATTTCTTTTCTCTCTTTTTTTTTTTCTTTTCTGAGCTATGTGCGCGCTCAGTGGTGGCCCCCCTTCTTTGCCTGCTACATTCTTTAACACAGAGATTTCTCTATTTATCAAACAGCAGTACTTACTGACAGTGTTTTAAAAAATATTTCTGTCTTTTGCAGAAACTATTAACTCTTCTTTTCTTTTACCTTATACATGTAATTTTCTCTGTGCAATCTTATCTATGAGCAGTTCCCCTTTCTCAATACAATAATAGCCACAATAATAACATGCACAGCCACTTAATATTTTCTACGCACAGCATCATTTTATATAGCAGCAAAAGCAAGCATCAGATATCAACATGAGCTTCAGGTGGGTAACAAAACTCTATTATGGGAATGAATATGGGAAACTTCAACACACATGAGACTTACTCACTTCACTGCCAAGTTCGCCCGGAGTAGCTTATCTTAAAAGCTCCCCGTCAACTGGCATTCATATATTACTTGCGCGCTTATCACCGACAGGACTCACAATACCTGTCGTGTCCCAGCACAGGACTGATTACCTGTCTGGAGGGGTATCACAACTGCCGGCAGGACTCTAACCTCCGCAAACCTGTGCTTCAACCACAGGAACCCCTTTAACCTTATATCATTATCATATATTACACCTTTTTTTTTTTTTCAAAACACAAACAACTAAATTTAGGTTCAGATTCACAGAAGGAAAGCATGGTAAAAGCACTCATACTTACGCACTGCGAATCCCACCGCTGCCACCAAGAATTGTAAGGTGTATAATCCCACGGGGGGGTGTCAGCGCAGGCCAAAGCCTGGGGCCTAGTGTACCACCTGAGGCATATGTAGATTATCTGATAAGGGCCCCTTAGAATGACTCAGACCACGCAGCATTATGATCGAAAGCCAATTCTGTTTATTGCACAGTGCAAGCCTTTCTTATAGTGACATACAGGGTTAAGGGGATGACACGTTAGGACCGCATCATCTTACACAGTTATACAGAGCAATTTACAAGGAAAAACTGGAACATGAGTTTCTCATAACAATATTTACAGAGTCATAACAAACTACCATCTGCAGAGACAACCGAGTGTCTGAAGCCTCTTGTTTACATTATCTTATTCTATCTTACTTCTAGGCATTAGGCCAGGGTACATTGGCAAGGCCGAATAGCTAAAGAAACTCATAACATGCATATAATTCTCACTGCATAATACCCCAGTATAATAAAGTCTATTCATTACAAAATGGCTGCGAGGAACAAGATGGCTGCGAAGAACAAGATGGCTGCCATCAGGTTCATATTACCCCTAACAATGGGCATCCTGCTCCATCCCATTTACCTTTGATGACGACGTAACCTGTTTGACCAAAAATGAATATGGAAGTTGGATGTTCCTTACCAAGCGGGAAAGGGTGGTATTTGAACTATCAGAAGAAGAGACAATTACCTGTGACATCCCTTCCTCCACTGTACATTGTGTAACTAAAGATTTTTGTTATGCTGCAGTGACCAGGAAAGACTGTAAGGAGTCTAAGGAGGATGAGAGCTGGACAATTGTTTTACAGGATGAGAACTTAATATTTGAACTGCAAGAAGGGGTTGGGTTGATTTGTGAAAATCCCAGTATGACTTCCACTTCCCCAAAACTAACAGTGGGGATTCAGGAATGCATTTTAGGTTGTAAAACATCCATTGATACACAGGTTCGTGCTGTAATGGTAAACATATCATACACTGATGGGGAACCAGAGGGACTGACATATGTGTGTAAATATACAGGAAAAGAGTCATCTGAACCTCTTTTAATGTATATCAGGAGACCTGTAATGGATGGGAAATTATTAAACAACCGACACAAGGGAAAGAGGGACCATGCACGGCGCCGTCTAGGCTCCCTGCATGCCTCCTCATGGGAACTTGATAATACCTTTGTAAAAACTGCCAAAGATGTGTTTAATGTGACAAATTTTCAGGGACCATGTTGGGTATGTGGGTTTGTGCCTCACAGGCAGACTAGGGGTTACCCTTATCTAGGTGTACCTTTAACCATGAGTATGCTTGCCGATATGATTGGGAATAAGACTGTGTGGAATTTTACAGGTCTTAACACACCAGGCAGGGATGACTTGCTGGATAAGTTGCATCTAGCTAATAATGTGACTGCAGGTGCTATTATGTTTCAAAATCTAGATGGGGATATATATAGTACTAATAACCTAACCCAGCTACCTGACATAATAATGTTAATGTATAACATAGGACGGCTAGTTAAAAATAGGACAGGGGTATTCAACATTAAACTGAAATTCTATGACTTCTCATATTTGACATATGCCCATGAGAAATGGAAGACTAAGTTTGGTGAGCCCAGAGACCTTATTAAAGACTGGTACCAACTCAATAGGGAAACACTAGCAGGTAACACACGGACTAAGGATGGGAGGAAGCGACTGAATAGGATATGTCCTCCTTTTGTTAAACTGCCAGTGGGATATTATTGGTTGTGTGGGAGGTGGGCAGTAAAGGTAATACCTTGCACCCATTATGGCCCATGCTTTTTAGGATATATATTCCCTGCTTTTAACATAACCACCACGCTTCCACCACCTATATTGCATAGAACACGAAGATACCTTGACCTGGACAAAATACACAATGGAGTTAAAATTAGTGAAGGTATGCGCCTGCTTGCAACATTTGTCCCTCATTATGGGGCTGCTACAGCCCTCACTAGATTAAACACGCTAGCTGATTTAGTAGATGAAGCTTTTAACGTAACTGGGGATGCAATAAAGCTTTTAGCATTGGAACAGGAACAAATTAGGATGGTGGCATTACAGAATAGAATGGCTCTAGACTACCTCCTAGCTGCAGAAGGAGGAGTTTGCCAAAGAATCCACCAGCAATGCTGTGTGTACATAGAAGACAATACAGGTAAAATCAAACATGACCTACACAGACTAGAAGAAGTGCAAAAGCACATACGTGAGGTACATGATGATTCATTTAGCAAATGGCTTAAAGACTTTGACTGGACTTTTGGACTGGGGGGATGGCTTGGAAGCTTAGGCAAGATTATAGTTAAATGGCTATTAATAAGTCTGGCTTGCTTGTGTGGGATATTCATTATAGTAAAAATGTTTGGATGTTTCTGTAATACATTAGGTAGGATGTGTTTTAAACCAAAAGACAATATTACTTGAGTGTTTTAATTATTAAGGTATGTGTTTAGAAACAAGCAAGGTGTCACATGACCAAGGGGTGGAACCCCCTACGTCAATCTGACTGCTGAACATTCCTCCTGTGCCGATGTAAGGAAAGTGGTTGCAGTAATTGCTCATATAACACTTGCTTAAACTTGTGTGACTTTGCCTTTAAGAGAGTGAAAGCATAAGACACTTGCACTAACTTGTGTGACTTTGCCTTTAAGAGAGTGTGCCTTTAACAGAGTAAAAGACATTAATTAACTTCAAGTAGATGACAGTGAATTTCGCTAAGTCATGCTACAAGTGGTAAACAACCGATGGAGGCTGATGATAAGAAGTCAAAACCCAGACAGAACAAGGGTGCAACCTTGGCAGGGGTTACTTACTGACATTCAGGAACATCTTGATAACACATTGGTATAGGGGCTAATGCCTAGTAATATTGTTAAACGATGAATTATTATTAATTGCAATAGGCTAAGTAATATCAATTGCAATAGGCTAAGTAATAAAGCCATTATGATGTTTAGCTATTAATTATATCTATGGAAAGATTGTTAAAACTATTATTGATGTATTTGACAGAAGTAACTGCATAAGACCACATAATCAGATATATAATGTTAAGCAGAAAAACATGTTTGTTTGAAACTAAAGATGACGGCATCGCAGTTTAGTAATACGTCAGAGATAGTACCTGGGCATGCCCTGATAAGCTTGGTTGAGGCTAAGACAGACTGGCCAGATGTCTTGGGCCATAGCCAACCTCAGAGGGAGCGGTCTCAGGATCTGTGGAGTTGTGCCAAAACTGTTACACAAGTAAACAGTATAAAGAGGGGTACATCTAGGCAATCTGATCATGTCTGAGTCTGAGAGTCTGAGAGTCTGAGTGTCTGAGCGTCAGTGTATTTTTGGTGTGTGTATTGAGTGTATTTTTTGGGCCTGTGGATGGACGCATCTTCAGTGTTGTTTCCCGCTGATCGCCTGTTTTTCTCCTGGTCCAAGATTGCCCAGATGTCCCCTCCCATTGCGCCCCAGAAGCGGCAGGATAGGATGATGCAACCAGGGATCACGGTGATGTATTATTTGATTGTTTGAACCTAGCTAGAATTGTTTTAGTGGTAATACAACATAAGATTGTTATCAGTCGTTGCGCAGGCAACTCAATGTAACTGAAAGCTGCATAGATGATTATATGAGTATTGCAATTGCATAGAGTGTTATAATCAGGAACAGTGGTTTGTGGTATTTCGTTGTTATAATTATGTGCAGAATAAAACCATTATTGTTATCATAAGATTGCAGAAAACCTGTGTCAGTCATTTCCTTGCTGAAAAGTGATATATGATAACATCATATCCTGAAAAAGAATCTCATAACAGCCGAGAAACCTGAAGGAGCCTGTCCCGCAAGTTTGCAGTGCCACATTCATTATCATGGCGAGAGTAACTCCTGAAAAACCCTTACGGAGCACTTAGACCCAGCAGAGAAACAACGGCTATGTTTACTTTGAAATTACTACTCCGGGAAACCGGAGTAGGCTTGGACATCGGCCTCAGCGTAGTGGTGGCCTAAGGTGGGATCCCGCCATACCAACATTGAACACTCAGGTACTGCTGTCGTTAAGGACCTGCAGGCTGGATTCCTCATGTTGCATCTACATGGTGCGGAGCTCTTTCGATCCGGGAGGCCCCTCTTCTTGTTCGCTCTCAGATCTACATTATACGGCTGATGGACATTGGCATTGTCAGATCTGAGGTACTGCTGTGGATTGTTATATTGAGCAGATTATGGGCTATCTGCAGCTTGGTCCAAATAGGGACAATTCTTGTGTGCTATCGAGGGAGATTTCACAGGACTCTTGCCATTATACTAGCCTGAGGGAACTCACTATAAAAGGGATGGAGTAGGGTGATGCGAACGCTACGCTATTGAAGTCATAGTCTCCTGCTCCCACATAAGCCTTTCTTGTACCTGTGTTTGCTGGACATTTCTATAAGAATATTACAGTTGGCTGCTTTTGGCTGTTGAGCTGGATTTAAATGTCGTATAGTATAATTACATGCAGCCATTATATATGATAGATGCTTTTTAGCACCCAGTAATAGGATTTAAGTACATACCACTCACTATCTGCTGATAACTCTAGTATTGTATGCATAAACTGTTATTTTACCAGTCCTCTACTTTATATACCTTCAATGACTTGTTATATGCTCTCTGACTGTCCTTGCATTTTATATAGTATAACCATGCTGTCCTAAGACACACTTTCATCGAAATTAGGTGAGGAGCGTCTAATCCCTGTAATGTAATACAACTAGCTTTATTCTCCTTTACTATTACTTATTTAAGTAGCACAACCCTTATGTTAGCTATATCAGCAAGTATACTTAATTGCTCTCAAGTGTCTGAACGATACTAATAGCTTGGACCTATTATGTTTACCTCATAACTCTAACAGTATTAACGCGACAAATATAGATGAAACTGCCTGCATGTCTTTACTAGAGTAGTTTTCCTAGTTTATAAAGGCTCTTCTCTATGTTATCTTGCTGGTTTACAATACCTGGATGTTTGTGATTACTTTAGGTATGGTAGGCCTATTGACATTGGGTGTGTGTCGCATCCACAAACCCCCCTAAGTGACAAACTTTCCTCACCAATGTTTATTTAATGTTTTCCTATTTCAGTGGGACGATTCATGTAACAGTTAAATCTCTGTGGTGGTTTATAATGTTTGTGCATACCTCATTTACTAATCCAGTGCGCAGGACGAATTAGAGATACATAAGACCCCTAATACATTAACTAGGGGCTTACTGTTAGCTCCATTTTATATATATATTCTTAGATAATTGTTCTTTCTATGTGGCAGATATTATTAGGACAAGCTACCTGTTCCCATTGGACCCCTCTCCTCCCTTTCCCGCCGGTACTTATTACCTGCGGATCATATCCCTATTCCTTTTGCCCACATCGCTTAAAGCTAGCATATCCCTAGGAGAGGGGATCATTCAACCTATGTCCTCTCCTTTGTATTTATAACATAGCCCCATAAGAACTGCCATCTTATAAGATCATTATTATATACAAAAACTCCAAGGCCCTTGAGTGTTTACTTATATTATATTTTCACGGACTCCGCCCCCCCACTCACCCCCCCTTACTATCTCTTTTTCCTTGCCTTTTTCCTGAAAAAGGGCATTTAGCTCTTTTTCAGCCCAAACCCTAAGCTAAAATTAAAACCCACCCAATAAACCCTTAAAAAAACCTAACACTAACCCCCGAAGATCCACTTACAGTTTTTGAAGACCGGACATCCATCCTTAACGAATCTGAGAGAAGTCTTCATCCAGATGGCAAGAAGTGGTCCTCCAGGCGGGCAGAAGTCTTCATCCAGACGGCATCTTCTATCTTCATCCTTCCGACGTGGAGCGGCTCCATCTTCAAGACATCCAGGGCAGAGCATCCTCTTCTGACGACGGCTACTGAAGGATGAAGGTTCCTTTAAGGCAGTGATTTTCAACCTTTTTTTTGCCGTGGCACACTTTTTTACATAAAAAAATCCTGCAGCACACCACCATCCCAAAATTTTACAAAATCACACATTGTAGCCTAATACAGTATATATACAGTATTTATATATATATATATATATATATATATATATATATATATATATATATACACTGTACTGTGCTGTCATGCCATGCCTCCTACAAACTATACATGACATATTGACATTCATTCACAAACAATCATAATGATTGTCTGTGAATGAATGTCAATATCATGGTTGTAAATGATGCCTGATGAGCCTGTCACATACCAACCAATATTTCAAAATTTGAAAGAGGGACACCCCTGCACTGTTGTCAATCTGCCGCGGCACACCTGAGGATCTCTCACGGCACACTAGTGTGCCACGGCACACTGGTTGAAAAACACTGCTTTAAGGGACGTCATCCAAGATGGTGTCCCTTAAATTCCGATTGGCTGATAGAATTCTATCAGCCAATCGGAATTAAAGGTGAAAAAATCCTATTGGCTGATTAGATCAGCTAATAGTATTGAAGCTCAATCCTATTGGCCGATTGCATCAGCCAATAGGATTTTTTCACCTTTAATTCCGATGAAGATGGACCTGCTCCGTGCCGGATGGATGAAGATAGAAGATGCCGTCTGGATGAAGACTTCTGCCCGGTTGGATGAAGACTTCTGCCGGCTTCGTTGAGGATGGATGTCGGGTCTTCAAAAACTGTAAGTCGATCTTCTGGGGTTAGTGTTAGGTTTTTTTAAGGGTTTATTGGGTGGGTTTTATTTTTAGATTAGGGCTTTTGGGCGGAAAAAGAGCTAAATGCCCTTTTAAAGGGCAATGCCCATCCAAATGCCCTTTTCAGGGCAATGGGGAGCTTAGGTTTTTTTTAGTTATGATTTTAATTGGGGGGTTGGTTGTGTGGGTGGTGGGTTTTACTGTTGGGGGGGTTGTATTTTTTTTTACAGGTAAAAGAGCTGATTTCTTTAGGGCAATGCCCCGCAAATGGCCCTTTTAAGGGCTATTGGTATTTTAGTTTAGGCTAGGGTTTTTTTTTTATTTTGGGGGGACTTTTTTATTTTGATAGGGCTATTAGATTAGGTGTAATTAGTTTAAATATCTGATAATTTCTTTTTTATTTTGTGTAATTTATTGGTTTTTTTTTTTGTAATTTAGGTAATTGTATTTAATAAATGTAATTTATTTAATTGTAGTGTAAGGTTAGGTGTTAGTGTAACTCAAGTAAGGTTTTATTTTACAGGTACATTTTTATTTATTTTAGCTAGGTAGTTAGTAAATAGTTAATAACTATTTACTAACTATTCTACCTAGTTAAATAAATACAAACTTACCTGTAAAATAAAAATAAACCCTAAGCTAGCTACAATGTAACTATTAGTTATATTGTAGCTATCTTAGGGTTTATTTTACAGGTAAGTATTTAGTTTTAAATAGGAATTATTTAGGTAATGATAGTAATTTTTATTTAGATTTATTTTAATTATATTTAAGTTAGGGGGTGTTAGGGTTAGACTTAGGTTTAGGGGTTAATAAATTTAGTATAGTGACGGTGACGGGGGCGGCAGATTAGCGGTTAATAAATGTAGGTAGGTGGCGGTGATGTTAGGGGTGGCAGATTAGGGGTTAATAATATTTAACTAGTGTTTGTGATGCGGGAGTGCGGCAGTTTAGGGGCTAATATGTTTATTATAGTGGCGGCGATGTCCGGAGCAGCAGGTTAGAGGTTAATAATTTTATTTTAGTGTTTGCGATGTGGGAGGGCCTCGGTTTAAGGGTTAATAGGTAGTTTATGGGTGTTAGTGTACTTTTTAGCACTTTAGTTAGGAGTTTTATGTTACACCTTTGTAGCGTAAAACCCATAACTACCGACTTTCAGTTTACGGTATGGATCTTGGCGGTATAGGGTGAACGCTCACCTTTTGGCCTCCCAGGCAGACTCTTAATACCAGCGCTATGGAAGTCCCATTGAAAAATAATTTTTTGAAAGCTGCGGTAATTACTGTACCTGCAAAACCCGTAATACCAGCCTTAACGCTGCTTTTTCACTCATACTGCAAAACTTGTAATCTAGCCGACAGTCTTCTCTGCCTGTGTCTTTGTTTTTTATTTTTGTTATGTTCTAAAATGCAAATAATAGTCTATATTACTTTAAAACAACAAATATTACCTTTCTGTCTATTGTACTGTACTATCTTTCTGAGGGCTCTGAAGTAAAGTGTTACAATTAGAGTTGGAGAGCAACGCTATGTGTGCTTGCGTTTTGGTGTTTTGTGCTATGGTTAACACAGATTCTCAAAAGCAGGTATTAACCATAGTGCAAACCTAAAAAGTCTCACAAAACACTGTAAGACTCATTAACACTGTCTAATAAAAATTATTTATTATTAATATTGCACAGAGAAGTTATAAGGGCTGAAAGTGCTTTTACATAGGGATCCATTGGAACAACTTTATTAACATATATAGCTCTCTAAATATATATGTACACAAATGTATACGTATATATTTATGTATTTAACTGTGTATATATGTATATTCATACATATTTACACATATAAACACATAAATATATATGTATACATTCATATACATATACATTGCTGTGTTGTTGCGATCGGGGTCACGCGAGCTGTGTCTGTGAGGCTGTCGGCATGAAAATGAGGCTCCATTCATGTCTATGGGGGAAAAAATCATCTGCAATTGTGCACGCTGTTGAGCGCAAGGAGGTGATCACAAGGGAGCGATATTTGTGCTCCCAACCTTTAATCTCATGCTCAGTCTTGCCCATGGAAATAACAAAACTGAGAGGAGATTACTGGTTCGCCGAAGCGCAAATATGCGCTCAACTTGTTATATAGCCCTATATGTCATATTTGGTTAGCCAGTGACATAAAAATAATTAAAACATTTACTGAGATATTCTAGTGTCTGGAATGCTGTTAGGGATGTGTATTGCGTAATACCTGTTGACCATCAGCCACTTGACAGGTTTATAATAGGGTCTGGAAGTGACAATAAACTCAGTCCAGCAAAGAAAATAAATTGCCTCTGATCAATAAAAATTACTGAAGCTTCATTTTTGGATATTCACCAGACTTTACTGAAAGAATATATGTTCACTTCAGTCACTCAAATTAATTCTCTTTTTAACCAAAAGCAAGGAAATATCTTAACCCACAACATCCCAGAAACTAGTTACTTCAGAATATTATCATGACTATTTTTTGTTTTGGTATGTCTATGGGTGTATGGATTGATCATTCTTGTAAATTCAGAGGATATGTGTACATTAGAAGGTACAGTTTATCCAAATACTACATCACTTTTTCAACAATAAAACGATGTAAAGAATCAAGATCTAAAACCATTTTTTAAGGATGACAAGAAACAAAATAAAGTGTAGACCACGGCCATTAATAGAGATCATCCAAATGTCTTTCTGAAAGACACCACACTTTAAGAATTGCTTGATGCACCAGTCAGACAATCTTTGTAACAGCCATGATTCTGTAAAATAGCTACTTACCCGTAATATGGTAATATCCCTTCTACGTTCCTAGCATAAGATTGCTTGAGAAGCAATGACCCCTCGAAGATAGACACTAATGTTTAACCTCCCGGGCTATTTTTTTAAATGTGACCTGCTCGCTATTGTATTTTTTTTTAATATTTAGCAACCATCATGTTTGATATGTTTTTCTTTCCTAAGACATGGAGAGTCTACAACGTCATTCCAATTACTAGTGGGATATTCAACTCCTGGCCAACAGGAGGAGGCAAAGAGCACCCCAGCAATGCTGTTAAATGTACCCATAATCCCCAGTCATTCTCTTTGCCTCTGTCAATGGAGGTTGTGCGAAGTCAGTGTCTGAAGATAATTTGTCCTTTTATGGGTATTTTTCCCTGCAAGCAAGGACTGGGGTCTCGCTGTGTCCACGTCAATCTCTTGAGTAAGAGTAGTGGTGGATTTTAGCAGTTAGAAGGAGGTGAGATAGTCCTTACTTTACTTCAAGTTTGCTACCCCTTTGTTGAAAGCCAGGGTTGGTGATTCTGATCTTTCTCTTACTACAGGTCCATGACAGGGAGCGCAGTGCCTGCCACACCTATGTAGCTGCTTTCTGCCCTGCAGCCAGATCCACAGGTAAGTGTCTCTTCCTTTCTAGGTTAGAAAGGACAGCACTCAAGAGGTTAAACCTCCAGTGGATCTCTTTATGGGACAGAGTTACCCTACTGTCTTGGGGTACAGTGTTGGGGCAGATTTTTATTGGGTCATGGATAATAGTTGGCACTTTAGGTATGAGGATGAGAGACTTTAGGGGTTAATCTCCTTAATTATTGGCAGTATATGTGTCTTATTAATGTTATATTGCAACCAGCGGTCAAGTCCAGTGGGAACACATGGGAACGGAGCTCCTGCACTATTTTTGCAGAGGGAACTAAGTTCCCTCTGGACAGGGAATAGAAACACTTCAGTAAACACTGTTGTTGTTGGTGGGAGGAGCTGGAGAACAGTCTGGTTAAAGGGATAGTAAGATCCTCTAGTAATAGGCTTAACAATTCCTACAATACACTAAATGCAAGCCTGTCAGCGGTCCTGCTGTGTGATTACCCCGCACTGTGTGGAACACATGGTGCTTACATTTCTGTGAGGCTTGCTCTGGGGTTATTTAGCTCCCTTCAGCAGAAAAAGGACTATTGCACCTAAAGTGGGTGAGACAGAGGAAGAGTCTCAGGCCCAAAGGCAACCTTTCAACCCTTCACTGGTTTTAATTTTCATTAACCAAAGTGTCTAGATTATATTCATATAAATACAGTGTGTGTGTGTATATAAGTGTTTGTATGTGTATAAAACAATAATACATTTTGGGGGGGTGGAAGTCTTGGTGAGTTCCCACACTTTTATTTGTAGGACTATTTGGGAGTTTTTATTATCGTTGCTGAATTTCAATTTTCATCAGCAGAGAGAGCTAATGGTTGTTATTAGCTTATGCAGCCGTAGGAACAAACGGCTTTTAATAGCTTATGCAGCAGTTTGTTTGTTTTTTTGTGCCAGTATGTGTGGCGTAGTTTCTGTTAGCGTCACGTGTCACGTGTCCTCCGCATTTCCGGTTTTATGGAGTGGACTTTTGTGAGCTCAGAAAGCCGGTCTGCAGTTTGAAGAGAGGTGTCTGCTTCGTTATTCACCGATTGGACTATCTTTAGTGGCTCTAGATTCGTTCACCTGACAGTTCACAGACTCTTCTGCTTGCTAGTGGGATTTTAACACTGGTCCATTAGGAGCTTAAGATAGTTTGTCTGAAGTTAATTTACATTAATATTTTACACTTTATTATTTACTATTTTTACAATAAAGAAAGTAAAAGATTTATTTTCAATTTTTTATTTAGTTCCAGTTCTGGTTATTGCTAGTGGGACCTGTCCTTTGTATTATGGAACAGGATCAGCCTATCTCTCTGGATAAATGTTTGCTATGCTTAGAGAATCAGATTGCTCTACTTATGCAGTTTTGTTCTTCATGCAGGGCCGGTGCTAGACTATTTTGCACCCTAGGCAAGACCAGCTTCTTGCACCCCCCCCCCCCTCCACCACCAAAATTTTTTTAACACAACAAAACATGAAACTGTGAGAAAAAATAATAATTTTCAAGAATAAGTGCCATAAGATGCCAAAAGCACCATTATTAAAGGCAAAATATAAAATTGGATAGGGTGATTTGGGGGATGTGTGATGTGTGTGTGTGTGTAGGGCAGGTAGGGTGAACAGGGGGCTGTTTGTTTAAGAGGGGCAACTAGGGTGAGCTGGGGGCTGTGTGTGTATGTGTGTGAGAGATAGGCAGATAGGGTGAGCTGGGGTCTGTGTGTGTGTGTGTGTGTGTAGGGCAGGTAGGGTGAGCAAGGGCTGTGTGTGTGAGAAGGAGAGGTAGGTGTGGTGAACAAGGGGCAGTGTATGTGTGTGAGAGACAGGCAGATAGGGTGAGCTGGGGTCTGTGTGTGTGTGTAGGACAGGTAGGGTGAGCAGGGGGCTGTGTGTGTGAGAGGGAGAGGCAGGTAGGGTGAGCAGGGGGCAGTGTATGTGTGTGAGAGACGGGCAGATAGGGTGAGCTGGGGTCTGTGTGTGTGTAGGACAGGTAAGGTGAGCAGGGGGCTGTGTGTGTGAGAGGGAGAGGCAGGTAGCGTGAGCAGGGGGCAGTGTATGTGTGTGAGAGACAGGCAGATATGGTGAGCTGGGGTCTGTGTGTGTGTAGGACAGGTAGGGTGAGCAGGGGGCTGTGTGTCTGAGAGGGAGAGGCAGGTAGGGTGAGCAGGGGGCAGTGTAGGTGTGTGAGAGACAGGCAAATAGGGTGAGCTGGGGTCTGTGTGTGTGTAGGGCAGGTAGGATGAGCAGGGGGCTGTGTGTGTGTAGGACAGGTAGGGTGAGCAGGGAGCTGTGTGTGTGAGAGGGAGAGGCAGGTAGGGTGAGCAGGGGGCAGTATAGGTGTGTGAGAGACAGGCAAATAGGGTGAGCTGGGGTCTGTGTGTGTGTAGGGCAGGTAGGGTGAGCAGGGGGCTGTGTTTGTGAGAGGGAGAAGCAGGTAGGGTGAACAGGGGGCTGTTTGTGTAAGAGAGGCAGCTAGGGTGAGCTGGGGGCTGTGTGTGTAAGCGTGTGAGAGACAAGCAGATAGGGTGAGCTGGGGTCTCTGTGTGTGTGTGTAGGGCAGGTAAGGTGAGCAGGGGGCTGTGTGTGTGAAATAATATGTGTTACCTTGGCGACTAAAGTATTTGTTCTCAGCACTGTGAAACTGTCTCTCCATCAAGAGATGTACCTTTGGTACATCATAAAAGTGCTAGTTCCTTCATAACAGGGAAAATATATAGAAAGTATAATCCATAACAAACAAACGTGCACAAACAAAGCCATTACAGTAGACCCCCTCCCCCTACCAGTATTACTTAACATTAATACAGACCAGGATCGTAATATTACTAAAATGAATATGAGCTAATACCTATATAAAACCCAATGGGCATGTAAGGTAATGCACTTATAGGTTTTTTGTTTGGTTGTTTTTTATTTTTAAGAGAAATTAAAAAAAAATGTATCACATTTACCATAAAGCAAACTAAAGCACTATTGTGGTTAATATTTTGCATGTTTACTATTTTCTAAATCAGTTCTTTCTATTAACTTGACACATTATATTGCCGTTGTCAGTGATGTCATAACTTCTGTGATGTCAAAGTTTGCCAAATAAGGATTATTTTATAATTCACATGTAAAATAATGTAATCTGTGTCCCAGTTACAAATGGCTACTGTATATTAAATTGTGAGTTATGTTATGCACGGTACTGCAGGTCTGTTTTTTTTTCTTTCTTTTCTTTTATGATCTAAAACAATTTTGCTGCCATATGACACCTCAATATTTCACCTAGTTATGGCATACAAAAAATAAAGATCCAAAGAGAAAACAAAAGTAAGAAACACCATAAAAAAATGACAAAAAAGTAATATACAGCTGCAGAATTTCTATTTAAAAAGACAAATGAACTTTCAGAACAGTTTGTTGCTTTCGTAGAAGTTAAATGTGATGCATTTTATTCCTGATAGATGTCCTGTGTAACAGTTTCTGACTCTCATGTAAGATGCATTGGCACTTGCCAGGGAAGAGATTTGGCCACTGTGGTTAAACAAAAAAATTCCAGACAATGACGATGAATAGGTTTGTTTAAACAACTGTAAATGAGCAAAATCATGATCTTACATTCATGTAATGTGAAAGCACCATTTTATTTTACTCTTAGATTCCAAGACACATTGAGGTATAGAGCAGTTCACTTGATAGTAACAGGACACACAAAAGTGGGGAACACAAAATAAAAGTTATAATGATGTAACAATGAAGACTTACCTTGAAGTTGTGTGCAAAGAGTTTCAGAGGCTGCCATGATACTGCACTTATTCTACCTCCCACCTTCACCCCAAGTGCCAGGAGCTCCTGGTGTTTCCTGCCCTTTTTAATCTTGTGGACAGCAACAGCATAGGTTTTCTCATTTTCCAGGCACAACCCATCAGACAGCATAGCATCTGAATCCCAGATCCATTCAGTTTCTTCCTGAGAGCCTTGTAGGCTGACAGTCACTAGGTTGGTTCCAGATTGGAAGCAGCTGCAGCCCAATTCTGCTGAGACCTCCAACATGTGACTTGAATGGGCTGTCGTGTGGGATGGATGGAGCTTCTGCATTTCAATAACTAGTGGCCCTGCTTTGTTTTACCTATAAAGACAGGCATGTGCCTGTACGGACACAGTAACCCTTTCACTTGCACTGCAAAGTACTGCACAAAGCGCACTCCTCAGCTGCAATACCCAGCAAGAACTTAACAAGGGACAGGAAGAGTCAGCTTTACACACTTGTGCGGCACAATACAGGTAGCCCTCAGTTTACGCCGGGGTTAGGTTCCAGAAGGAATGGTTGTAAATCGAAACCGTGTTTATAATGTAAGTCAATGGGAAGTGAGGGAGTTAGGTTCCAGGCCCCTCTTAAAATTGACATAAATAACACCTAATACATTATTTTTAAAGCTTTGAAATGAAAACTTTAAATGTGAAACAGCATTATTAACCTAATAAAATAGATTGTATCATCATCAAACTAAGTTTAATAAACAAAAACATTTGCTAAACCGCACCTGATAAAATTATCACACAAACACAGATTGTATCCTCATCAATCTAAGTTTAATGAACAAAAACAAAATAATCACACAACAGACTGTATCATCATCAATCTAAGTTTAATGAAGAAAAACGTTTTTTTTACTTGCATTTTTCTGCAGCTAAGGGAAGTGGCTGCTAGATCTTGTTCCTTTAAAAACGGCTCCATTGCTCAGGTCTGGTTATACACTGATAAATTTCAGCCTGCCTGTGTTTAATCACACAGCAGTCTGTATCATCATCAAACTAAGTTTAATGAACAAAAATGTTTTTTTACTTGCCTTTTTCTGCAAACAGTTCTCTGCATTGAGTCTGCAGCTAAGGGAAGTGGCTGCTAGATCTTGTTCCTTTGAAAGCTGATCCATTGATCATGTCTGGCTTGCTTTTCTTTGCATGTGTTTGCTGTGTCAGTATATTTATGAAAATCTTAGTAGTGCTCTCCAAATAATATATCAGCTTATGGCAGGGTCATAACACAATACAAATAATAATTACCCTTAAAAATAGAAACTTTACCAAAATGATCAAAATCGATAATTCAGTTACCAGAAATTTCTTGTTTCATCTCAGAAGACAGATAAGTAATATTTGCAATCAATAAGAAAGAGGTAGTCAGCTTGTTCAGAGAATGGTTTCAAAATGCCCAGCAGCAGATATCATCCAAAGTTAAACAGCCTTTTTTATATTTCCAGATTGGTAGTATTTAAAACTCCTGATATACTGCATTCATTCAGATATAGCATGTTACATTTCTGTGTATTTCTTCCTGAATACATGAATCCTGTCTATGTAGATCTGAAATAAAAATAAATGTTAATAATCACTTCTCTTCAGGTCCATAAACATCTATTCATGTTCTTAAACACACAGAGGCTAAGATATTCATGCTTTCAAAATATGCATGTATATATACAATACACATATACACATCCATTTCTATGCAGTATCTTGTATTTATTTTCCTAGTATATTTTATTTGAAATCTAAATACAGTTGTTGGAAACTGTATTATCTTAATGTCTTCACTGCCCTTTCAGTACTCAGCTTCCAGGCTTTTTGTCTCTTACTCACCACATGGGGTCCCCTGTACCTAAGTGCAAATGCTGAAAATCTCACACGACTTGTCACCTGAGCTAGATTCTTAGGTACATTGGGAGGGGTAAATGGATTTTATCTCACATTCCCAAGCAATCACACATATGGTTTCTGAAACTGTGGCTACATTTTAATTAAACCAAATGTCGTAGTGTCAAGCCTTTGGAGACATCCTGGAGATGTGTATTCAGAATTTTACCTGTGTTAATTGAAGAAGTGGGGGAGAACCAAACCTGTCTGAAGCCAGTTTGTCTGACAGAAATGAGTCCTTTCTGCTGACCAGTTCAGAGCTGAATAAATATAATTGTATTGTATAGCCTTAAAATATATGATTAAAATATATATATATTTATTTACCCCACATATACCTTGACATAAATCCCCCTTCCAATTTTAAATAGATGTAGGACACATGTATTTAATTTGGCTTAAAGTCAATGGTATTTGGTGAGGATGTTGACCGTACACACCATAGACAGTCTTCTATGTAGATAGTCTGTCAACTTTGAGCCTTCATGTTTATCAGCTAGGCATCTTTAAACTACAGTATGTCTTTAGTGCATTTGGGGATATGACACTTTATTCTCCCTCTATGACTTGTAGTTGGGACCTAGGATGACATGCCCGTAATTGATTGATATGGACCCATTTATCTATGAAACTTTCATTTTTGGGGATCCTTATTTTATAGGCTACTGGAGATATTTTGTCAGTAATGACGAAAGGACCTTTCCATGAGGGAAGAAATTTCTTCTCCCTAACCTTATCTCTTCCAAAGTTATAAAGATAAACTTTATCATTTATTTCATATTCCCTTTTGGATGTTTTGAGATCATAATAGGTTTTAGTGGCAGTTGCGGCTCTCTCTAAATTCCTTTGAGCAAATGCAAATGCATATTGCAGATGTTTTCTTAGGTTCTCTACATATTGATGTGTATTGGCAGCGTTTATCAAGTTTTGGTCTGATGTATGGTACAGCAGATGCTGAGGTAGAACCATTCTTCTACCACTCATCAGTTCAAAAGGTGACATCTTGGTAGCACTACTTGGAGTTGCTCTTAATGCCATTAAGACTAGAGGTAGTTTTACATCTCAGTCTTTACCCGTTTCACTCACAAACTTTTTGAGTATTTTAACAATGGACTGGTTGTAACGCTCTACACCACCACTTGAGGCAGCTCTATAAGCAATATGGAGCTTTCTTTTAACCCCTAGTATTTTCCACATTTTGGTCATCACTTCGCTAGTGAAGTGGGTCCCCCGATCTGACTCGATTCTTTGGGGCAAACCAAATCTGGAAAATACATGGTTGATGAGCAACGCTGCACATGTTTCCGCACTATTGTTAGGTGCATTAATGCACTCTACCCATTTAGTGAACAGGCATGTCACGGTTAACATGTATTTGTTACCTCTTGATGATCTTGTTACTGGACCAATAAAATCAATTTGTATATCTGACCATGGCATTACCATCCCCCTTTTCTGCAAAGGCGCTCTATGCGTTGGTGCAGTGGGTTGGAACTGTGGGCAGATTAAACACCCTTGACAGTAGGTTTGAACATCTTTCAACATGTGTGGCCAAAAAGCGTAATCACGTAATATTTCATACGTGAGTTTGGCACCACGATGACCAGATGTGGGAGCATCATGGGCATGTTGAAGCATTAGACCTCTGAACTTGGTGGGTACTACCCACTGCTGGATGCCAGTTTTGCTTTTCTGCATGCCATTTCTTTTCCAAGTTGGCAGGTATTCAACAAAACTGTCACGCACATAATTTGAGTCAGTTATGATCACAAATTCATGAATATTATGTTCAATAGCCATTTCAATGGTTTTGAAAACAGCAGTTAGTTCTGCAACTTGACTGGATCTTGGTCCAATGTTGAAACCTATAGATATATTTGGGAATCCATTTGCCCCAGTTATACCAATGCCAGCGACTAATCTGCGCTCATTATCAATAGTGGCATGGTAAGAACAACCATCAACATACACCCAAGGTAATGTTTGACAATGGTCCTCATTGTACATTTTATATGGGGAAAGCAATTGTTCCTCCAGAAAATCATCTTCTGATAATGCTTCCCCAGGATCTCTAGCAGTACAGTCGTGGAGCTCAGCAAGCCCTTGTGCGACTGGATTCTTTTTATTCTGCTTGTAGCGAATTTCTAATGGCCAGCCTTGTAAGGAAAGAGTCTGTTATGCGGCTATTTGACAAATTCCCATCTCTTATTCTTTCACTTTGCAAATACAGCAAAGGCTGGTGGGCCGTTTCTGCAATAATTTTCTCGCCCTGTATATAGCTGCGGAAATTTTGTAGAGCCCATACAGTAGATAAGAGGGCTTTTTCGCAATCGCTAAATTTTATTTCTACTGGGGATAGATTTTTGCTCGCATAAGCAATGGCTTTGTTCAAATTATCATGCTTTTGGTATAAAACAGCACTCATGCTTATATCTGTGTAACCTGTCTCTAAGAAGAAAGGTTTACCACCTTCAGGGTACGCTAAGCAAGGTGCTTGAGTGAGTTTTCTCTTCAGCTCTCTGATGGCTGTCTCTTGAGACTCACTCCAGTGCCTTTTCACATCTTTCTTTAGAAGAAGTAGTAGTGGTTTAGCTAATTCCGCGTAATTATCAATGAATTTGCGAGAATAATTTGTCATACCCAGGAATGATCTCAATTCCTTTAAGTTAGTTGGGTTTTTAGAATTCACTATAGCTTCCACCTTTTTCTTCTGGGGATTTAATCCTTCAGAAGTAACTTCATGCCCCAAGAAGTTTACACGAGTGCGGCACCATTGAGCTTTTTGTAGAGATAATTTGACACCTGCCCTTTTAAGTTGGCTGATTACGTGTTTAAGCTCTGCGACGTGTTTTTCAAAGTCTGTGCTTTTGATTAAAACATCATCAACATAAGATAAGGTCCCCCTTTCCAGTGCATCAGGCATAGCCTTATGCATGAATACAGCAAATTCATGTCCAGAATTTATGTATCCAAATGGAAGTCTCTGGAATGCATATTGGACCTTTTGGAAAGAGAACGCCAGTTTATATTGGTCTTCTTCATGTACCTTTATGGTCCAGTATCCCTGTGTACAATCAATGGCAGTGAATATTTTGGATCCCTGCATTTGTGCTAGGCACTGGTCAATGTATGGTACTGGCCAGCCAGACATGTATACTCGTTTGTTTAGCTGTCTTAAGTCAGCACACAAACGCCATTGTCCATTGGTCTTAAGGACACCTAGAATAGGATTATTATAAGAGCTGTGCACCTGTCTGATAATACCTCTTTCTTCCAAATTCCTTATGATCTCTGCCAGAGAATCATATGAGGCTAAGGGAAGTCTGTATTGTTTGACAAATACAGGTGGTGCATCGGGATCTGTTTGTATCCTTGCAATGTGCAAGTCTGTAGTACCACAGTCATAAGAATCCTTAGCAAAAATATCCTTGTACTCCATCAGGAGTTCTCGCAGCTGTTGGCGTTCATCATCGCTGGAACAGCCATTAGCTAAGGATATTTGCTCTTCGACTATTTGCTGAAATCCTGGAAAGATTTCAGGCTGTCCTATTTCATAGGCTTCTTCCAACCTAGAGGTGAGATCCCCTTGGTTCTAGTTTACATTGCTCCCATGACTCTGGGTATTGGGGTAATCTTGCTGTTTGATTGGCTGATCAAACACTAGAGAGGCTTCTTCAATTTTACAGATGCCTTCCTCTGAGCTGAAGGGATAAATAGACTGAATATTAAATAGACCCTCTGGCATAGATGCAAAGGATTGTTCTATTAATTGTTCGTCAGTTAAGTATCCTTCAGGGATTAGCCCAATTACATTATTCTGGAATCCAAAAGTGTAATAACTTGATTCCAGTGCATATCCTATGGTAGTTCCCTTGGATAATGTTATATCCTGTGGGGTCATGTTATGCACAACAATATCTATTGGAAAAGTTCCAATATTCACCATAGTGTAGGTCACTGTGACACCCAGATTTTGTATTCTATGGGAGTGGCAAATCAGTGTTTCAGAAGTTTTTAATTTCTGACCTCTCTTTACCTGTAAGGGTAAAAGAAATTTATCAGCCCCAGCAGGAATTATAACATCGCTAGATACCTGCATATTCACAGCATATGGCAATTGCTGGTTTGATTTCAGGGCTGCATTTTCATCCTGAAATACTTCAGAGTCCCCCTTTAACCTGCTCCAGAGGCAATAATTAATCAAATCTATTTGTATGGCATGTCTATGTAAGATATCATTTCCAATGTATATTTGATTATGGGGAGTATTTAAAACTAAAAACAGGTGCTTCACTGACTTGTTACCTATAGAGATAGATAATAAGCACTTAGCTGTGATGTTATAGCTTTCAGACCTGTCATCCAGGCCGTTGACACAGTGGTCTTGGGGAGAAAGATATTTAATCACTTTAGGTTCAGCTATTTGCGCTAATAAACCTTCGCTTATATAGCTAGATTTCTGTTTTAAGTTTATTTTAGCATACTTGGTTTTACCAAGGTCATGCACTTGTATAGGGATAAATAGATCCTCTTTAACTCTCTCAATACCTGTGAGGTATTGAGCGTGGCCTCCCCCCTTAGGGATTTTATGATCCCCCTTGTGGAGTGATATTGTTAATACATCGCCATCTAGGGAAATATTCGCTATCTTTCCAGGCGAAATTTTAAAAGTTTTACCATCAGAGCCACTAAAAGGAGTCTGATAATCTATTTGTAGAATAGTGATTTCAAGTACAGAGTTATTCCTGAAATGAATCTCCACAACATCTGGTTTCTCTTCCACCACGTGACAGCTATGTCGGGTGCGAGATATACCAGATTTTTCATAATTGATAGGCCGTTTAACTTGTGACCAAATTACATTATTTATGCAATCAATTATGGTGCTTAATCGCTTCAGGAGATCACTACCAATAATTAAACGATCAGTTGGCAGATCCACTATAATGACAGGGTGTCTTATGACCCTGTTCCCCAATTTAAATTTTAACCAGGCAGTACCGTAAACTTTTAGGGAGTCACCCCCAACACCTATTAGAGAACCATCAAATTCTTTTATTTTAGGTTTGTGGGGTGTTAGCTCATTTAGCTGTGTGTAGTACCTGTTGTATAAAATAGTTGCCTGAGATCCAGTATCGACTAATCCCATGATAGGGTTGGAGACTGAATCTTGCAGCTCAACTAATACATATCTTCCTGCATTTTCTACCATTTCACATATAAAGTTGGCGTTATCATACATTTGTGGGCTTCGCCACGTGTTACCTGAATTTGCTGTGTTTTCCAATGCAGAAGAAACTCCATACCTACCAGTCTCCTCTATGACAGGGCCGGCTGGATTCTTGCGTACTGCATCTGTGGAAATAAGGTTAAAGGCGTGCTGCAAAGGAAGAGATTTGTTAATTTTTCCCGGATGAGGTCGCTTGTCATCACGGCTAAATCGTCTGTTTTCGGTCTGTGGGGAGAGAACATGATTAGTATCATTGATATTTATCATTACATTTTGCATATCTCTCCCCTTCCCTTCAGGTGATACTGCAGTATTTATGACTGTGCATGTGGTCCACTGCTGACCACTGGCTGTACCCCTAAAAAAGTATTGTTCGGTTGCTGAGCCGTAGAAATTTGACTCATATTAGCGAATTGTTCGCTCAACTGATTTAACTGGGTAAACAGCATATATACCTGATTGTACAAGTTACCTCTACCCCTGGGCCTATCTCTTGGTGCCCCATAATAATGATTCCTGGACCATTGGGTTCCCTCAGAATCAGGGCCGCTATTTCTATTCTGGCGTGGTTGCCCCTGGGGTTCAGCTTGCTCAGTATTAGTACTTTGGGGAGCATTATATATCTGGGGTGTCTGGTTACCCTGAGAATATCTTCGCCATCTATTGTATCTACCCTTGCGCGGATACCAATTATTTGGTGAGTATTCTCTTTGTGAGTAATTATTCACCTGATTATGTCCCCCACTTTGGTTATAGTCTCCCTGCGCCTCAACCTGTGTAGGGGAGGGGGCAGAGTTAAACCTCTGTGGAGATGGCCGCTTTTGACTGGCCACTTCCGCATAGGTCCTCTTTTTAGACTCCAAATTGAGGGGGCTAGGTGACACCCTAGTTTCTGCTACAATTTTGGGTTTTGACTCCTTTTTCACCCCCTGTTCACTGGACTGCTGAATAGAGTATAATTTTGTACTCTCTTTGATCAGCCATTCCAATGAGCAGTCTTCATCAAAATCTCTAGCTAAGTTAATTTTGATGGGTGTAGGCAATGCTTCAAAAAATAAATTTACAAATTCTGAGCCATCAAATCTGGGATTATCTTCAGCCATACTGTACGCATTTTTCAATACAGAAAGGAATTCGATTGGACTCTTTGATTCGCACGACACTTTAAACCATATACCGCTATTTTCGCGGCAGTTTTAGTGCGATAGTGCCCGAATTCTTTTCTGCATTGTCGTTTTATCCCATTCCAGGAATGAATATTCATATCCTTTAGTGAAGCAAAGAATTTGTGATGTTTACTGTCAAATACCCAAGGCAGAAATTCAATTTTCAATTTCTCACTTGTAACATTCATTATAGCTAACGCATTTTCAAAAGCCTCTAAATGATCAATTACAGATGTTGTTCCCTTATTGGAGAATATAGGTACTGCGCGTTGTACGAAGGTGATTATTTTATGGGAATCATAGACTTTATCAGACTTACTTTGGGCTTCTCTGTTAGAGTTTCCCTCCCCCGCACCAGCTGCGCTACAGCAGTCCTCTGGATTTATATCATGAGGTGACTGCCTATTTGGGAAATCTATTTCTGACCCATTAGGGGTCATTTGTCTATACTGTTCCATATATTTCTGTACCTCGTCCCTGACGCGTTCGCTAAAGGAGTTAGCATTATCTGCATTATTCTCACTGTTAATATAAGGGTTTTCATTATGGCGATATGACCTTTTTAAATCGCTTAATTCTCTCTGGCTTTGCACAAGCTGTTTATTTAAATCTTGTATCTGTGCGAGTAAGTCTATATTATGCTTATCTAAGGCGGTTAGGTTTTGGGCAAATTCATCCATTTTATTTTTGGCTATTTTTAAATCCTCTTCGCGTCTGCGTGAGGAACGAATACTATTTTCTAGCTCCTGTATTTGCAATCGTTTGTCTATGACACAAAATGACATTTCGTCAATAATGCATATTAAAAGGGGCCAAGATTTTAGTATTAGTTCCTCTCGCTTTTTGGGAGTTTTGCATTGAATCATTAATAATTCTTGGAAGAATTCATTTTCTTCATTCCACATATTATTATTAACGGTAATATTTTTAGCTCTAGTTTCAAGCATATCCATAAAATCATTTAATTCACCCGCAATATTAAACTTCCCTTTAATGTAACTTAAGATATCTTTCTTAAGGACCTGACCTTTAGTAATGGGTATTGTAATGGGACCAATTTCATCGCTATGTATAGAATTAAATGAGTCACTTCTGGCTACAGACATTATTATATTGGTTTAGTATTCAGTTAAATTAAAACGCTAATACAATTTTTTTACCAATAAAAAGAGAGAAAAAAATTATATTTTTTTTTAGAAAAAAAATAGTATTCATTTTGAAATATGAAAAATTTATATTTTTGATTAACTTTGAAAATATGAAAAATGTATATTTTTATTAATTTTTCAAAAATTAATCTTTAATAATATTTCAAGATATTAATATCAATCTCGAAATACGAAAATCAATATTTCAACCTTTCAAAAATTATATCTTCAAAATATTAATATTGAAATATTAATTTTTTTTTTCTCTTTTATAATAATTTCTGTTTACTACAAATATATTATATCAAGTATGATGAATATTAATAAATCTCATCAGTGCCTCCAATTATTATGTCAGTATATTTATGAAAATCTTATGCAGGCAGGGTCACAACACAATACAAATAATAATTACCCATAATCAACATGCATCTACTAGAAACCATACAGTTAATATAAATATCTGAATTCTTTTATTTAGTTAATATCCATGAACATTTTTGAAATATATTTGCAATAAAAGGAATATGAAATAAATTTATATGCGCTTGAAAACTATTTAAATATGCTATGCAAAGTTTATACACGCTTATCTTTAAAACCAGCCTTATTTACAAATCTTTTAACATCCAAGCAATACAATTTTAAACAGTGCTTATAAACAATAGGATAATATATATATATTCTGCTATTTAACTATAATTTATCCTAATACAATATTAATTTACAGTATCAGAACTTGCACAGATGAATTACTTAGCCAATCAGATATATATTTAAACAATATATAGGCTGTGACTACCAATTTAAAATACAATTTATTTCTCTGACTCTGCCAGGCCCAGCAACAATGAATACTTATTTTAAATTGTTTTTTGCATTCAAACAGGCCAGCTAAGAACTATCTAAAACAATGACACACAGTTTAAAAGTACAACCTGCTCTTTAAATCTATTAACTGTAATTTAAACTGCAGTGACTTTAAAATATCACATGTAATTAGCAGCCCTTTTCTTATACTTTACCAAAATGATCAAAATCGATAATTCAGTTACCAGAAATTTCTTGTTTCATCTCAGAAGACAGATAAGTAATTTTTGCAATCAATGAGAAAGAGGTAGTCAGCTTGTTCAGAGAATGGTTTCAAAATGCCCAGCAGCAGATATCATCCAAAGTTAAACAGCCTTTTTTATATTTCCAGATTGGTAGTATTTAAAACTCCTGATATACTGCATTCATTCAGATATAGCATGTTACATTTCTGTGTATTTCTTCCTGAATACATGAATCCTGTCTATGTAGATCTGAAATAAAAATAAATGTTAATAATCACTTCTCTTCAGGTCCATAAACATCTATTCATGTTCTTAAACACACAGAGGCTAAGATATTCATGCTTTCAAAATATGCATGTATATATACAATACACATATACACATCCATTTCTATGCAGTATCTTGTATTTATTTTCCTAGTATATTTTATTTGAAATCTAAATACAGTTGTTGGAAACATGTAAGTCATGTGTTTTCTCTGTGTTATCTTAATGTCTTCACTGCCCTTTCAGTACTCAGCTTCCAGACTTTTTGTCTCTTACTCACCACATGGGGTCCCCTTTACCTAAGTGCAAATGCTGAAAATCTCACACGACTTGTCACCTGAGCTAGATTCTTAGGTACATTGGGAGGGGTAAATGGATTTTATCTCACATTCCCAAGCAATCACACATATGGTTTCTGAAACTGTGGCTACATTTTAATTAAACCAAATGTCGTAGTGTCAAGCCTTTGGAGACATCCTGGAGATGTGTATTCAGAATTTTACCTGTGTTAATTGAAGAAGTGGGGGAGAACCAAACCTGTCTGAAGCCAGTTTGTCTGACAGAAATGAGTCCTTTCTGCTGACCAGTTCAGAGCTGAATAAATATAATTGTATTGTATAGCCTTAAAATATATGATTAAAATATATATATTTATTTACCCCACATATACCTTGACAGCTGCAACACAAGCGGACAGATCCAACTACTGGCTATTTTAATGTATGCATGTGCTAATGCTTTCAATAGCAGTCAATGCTTTTCAATATCAAAAAAGGGTGTTATTCTGAAACGGCGCAAATTGAACCGTCGTAAACCGAGGGCCACCTGTATACCGGAGCCTGGGGAACCCGGGTAATGGCCGGCTGCGCCCTAGGTGGCAGTGCACCCTAGGCAGTTGCCTAGCTTGCCTAGTGGGAGCGCCGGCCCTGTCCTCATGTTTAGCTAAAACGTTAAATTTTAAAGGGACAGTCAACACCAGAATTTTTGTTGTTTAAAAAGAAAGATAATCCCTTTATTACCCATTCCCCAGTTTTGCATATCCAACACAGTTATAGTAATACACGTTTTACCTCTGTAATTATCTTGTATCTAAGCCTCTGCTGACTGCCCCCTTATTTCAGTTCTTTTGACAGACATGCAGTTAAGCCAATCAGTGCTCACTCCTAGGTCACTTTACGTGCATGAGCTCAATGTTATCTATATGAAACATGTGAACTAATGCCCTCTAGTGGTCAAAATGTATTCAGATTAGAGGCAGTCTTCAAGGTCTAAGAAATTAGCATATGAACCTCCTAGGTTTAGCTTTCAACTAAGAATACCATGAGAACAAAGCAAAATTGGTGATAAAAGTAAATTGGGAAGTTGTTTAAAATTGCATGCCCTATTTAAATCATGAAAGTTTTTTTTTTACTTGACTGTCCCTTTAAGGAAAAGATTCTCCCTTCTGAGCTAAGTGTCTCTCAGGATTCTGCTGTGTGTGACATGCCGCAGCTTTCTCCTCAAGCCTTAATTGTGTCTCATACTATGCCTTCTGTGTCCTCTCAAACTCCTGGGGGGGTTTATTTGCCTGGGGATTTCAACACTCAGATTACTTCAGCAGTGTCAGCGGCTTTATCTGCTTTCCTTTCTTCAGGGAAGCGTAAGAGTAAATCTAAACATTTGCCAGCTACTAAGTTTTCTGACATTAGCCAATATTTCTCAATTGTCTGATGAGGAAAATTCTTCAGTAGCTTCTGAAAGTGAAATCTCAGACTTACACTTTAGCAGAAAAATCTTTAGAATCTGAAGAAGTGAATTTTAGATTTAAGCTTGAACACCTCCGTTTACTACTGAAGGAGGTCCTAGCTACGTTAGATGACTCTGAACCTTCGGTTTCTGTTAACCATACTATATCATCTAAACTAGATAGAGTTAAAGGGACAGTTCACCTAAAAAAATTCTCCCCTTTAAATTGTTCCCAATGATTCATTTTACCTGCTGGAGTGTTTTAAATTGTTTACAAGTAGCTCCTTTACCCCTATTTTGGCATTTGAAATAGCTGATTTAGCCTGTGGTATCCCAACCTATACTGAAAGTTTCTATACTGGAGTATATTCTATTGAATAGCCTAAGTAAACACAGCCAGCAGAAGAGATTACACTCTCAGTGGGGGGCATGATAGTTAAGTAATAACATGATAATTTTCCATTGTTCTCTCTAAGTATTGAGCTTTGGTTTTCTAGACAAATATAAGATAAGGATGCAAGTCTGTGTACATAAAAGTGATAACATAATGAGATCTGATATTACCTGAAGCTCAACCCATTGTAATAGGCTGTGGTTTAAAAGCACAAAACCGGCTACTTTGTATACACAAATAAACAGAAAAATGCAATTTCTCATAAATGTTATGCCCTGCAGCTGGTATAACAAGTCATTGAAAATACATTCATATAAAAACAATTTTACAATGTACTGTCCCTTTAATGATTCTCCATCTTCTGAGGAAGTTTTTCCTATTCCAAGTCTGAAATTATAGCTCAGGAATGGGATAAACCAGTGGCTCTTTTTACTCCCCTGTTTTTAAAAATATGTTTTCTGTTGCTGACTCAATTCGTGACTCATGGCACACTGTACCTAAGGTAGAAGGAGCTATTTCTACTTTTGCTAAGATAACTACCATTCCTATTGAGGATAGTTGTTCTTTTTAGGATCCAATGGATAAGAAGCTAGAGGCTTCCTTGAAAAAGATCCAGGATAGGATCAAAGCTTTTAAATTGGCCAATACCTTTATCTGTGATGCCAACATGCAAATGATTAGACTGGGAGCTAAAATGTCTAGTTTCACTGTGCTAGCTCGCAGAGCTCTGTGGTTAAAATCTTGGTCAGCTGTTTCTTCTAAGGTCAAGCTTTTAGCTTTACCTTATAAGGGTAAAACTCTGTTTGGACCTGGTCTGGTAGAAATCATTTCAGAGATTACAGGTGGTAAGGGATCTTTCCTACCTCAGAACAAGAAGAATAGACCTAGTGGTCACTACTCTTATAATTTTCGTTCCTTTCGAAACTTTAAGGGACAAAAGTACTCCTCTTCCTCTTCTAAACCAGAGCAATCCAGGTCCTCTTGGAAATCCAGCCAGCCTTGGAACAAAGGAAACAAAACAAGAAGCCCTCTGTTGACTCTAAATCAGCATGAAGGGTATGCCCCGATCCGATTCCGATCAGGTGGGGGGCAGACTTTCCTTTTTCAGACAGGTCTGGATTTGCGATGTCCCAGATCCATGGGCTGTGGACATAGTATCTCAGGGATACAAGATAGGATTCAAGTCTTGCCCTCCAAGTGGCAGATTTCTCCTGTCAAGATTATCATCAAACCATGTAAAGAGGGAGGCCTTCTTAAATTGCGTAAAGGACCTATCCTCCCTGGGAGTTATTGTACCAGTCCCTCTAAAGGAACAAGGTCTAGGATTCTATTTAAATCTATTTGTGGTTCCAAAAAAGGAGGGAACTTTTTGTCCAATCCTAGATTTAAAGTGTCTCAACAAGTTTCTCAGGGTTACTTCCTCCAAGATGAAAACCATTCGTTCCATTCTTCCATTGGTTCAGGAAGGTCAGTTCATGATGACCATAGACCTGAAGGATGCATACTTACATGTTTCCATTCACAGAGATCATCACCATTTTCTAAGATTTTCCTTTCTGGACAAGCATTTCCAGTTTATTGCCCTTCAATTTGGTCTTGCCACGGCTCCCAGAATATTCACAATGGTCATGGGAGCACTATTGGCAGTGATCAGATCCCAGAGAAATGCAGTGGCGCCTTATCTAGACGATATCTTGGTTCAGGCGTCATCTTTTCAACTTGCAAAATCTCATACAGAGATGTTGTTGTCTTTTCTACGTTCCCATGGGTGGAAGGTGAATTTGGAAAAGAGTTCTCTAAGTCCATCTACCAAAGTGTGTTTCCTAGGAACAATAATAGATTCCCTCTCCATGAAAATTTTACTGACGGAGGTCAGACATTCTAAATTCTTGGTTCCTGCCTTTCTCTCCAGTCTGCTTTTGTCCATCTGTGGCTCAATGCATGGAGGTGATTGGTCTGATGATGGCATCCATGGACATCATTCCTTTTGCTTGGTTCCATCTGCGACCGCTGCAACTTTGTATGCTCCGTCGTGGAATGGAGACCATTCGGATTTATCTCAGAGAATAAATCTGGACCCTCTAACAAGAGACTCTCTCTCGTGGTGGATGTCACAGAAACATCTGTCCCAGGGCACTTGCTTTCTGAGACCAGCCTGTCAGGCTGGGGAGCTGTTTGGGGTCCTTTAAAGGCTCAGGGACTGTGGTCTCGGGAAGAGTTCTTTCTTCCCATAAACATCTTGGAGTTAAGAGCTATCTTCAATGCCCTAGTGGCGTGGCCTCAACTGTCTTTAGTCCAGTTTCTCAGATTCCAGTCGGACAGCATCACCTCAGTGGCTTACATCAACCACAAGGGAGGGACTTGAAGTTCCTTAGCAATGAAGGATGTGACTCATATTCTGCAGTGGGCGGAAGCCCACACTTGTCTTCTATCTGCCATCCACATTCCAGGAGTGGACAACTGGGAGGCAGATTTTCTGAGCAGACAGACCTTTCATCCCGGAGAGTGGGCTCTCCATCCGGAAGTGTTCTCTCAGATAACCCTCAAGTGGGGGGGGGGGGGGGTTCCAGAGTTGGATCTGATGGAGTGATCCAAAACGCCAAGGTTCCAAAGTACCTTTCAAGGTCAAGAGATCCTCAGGCCGTTCTGATAGATGCCCTAGCAGTTCCTTGGAGGTTTTCTCTGGCATATCTGTTTCCTCTGTTTGCTCTCCTTCCACGTGTCATTGCTCGTATCAAACAGGAGAGAGCATCAGTGATCCTAATAGCTCCTGCATGGCCTCGCAGGATCTGATTCGCGGATCTGGTAAGGATGGCATCTCTACCCCCTTGGAGGTTCCCTCAGAGGAAGGACCTTCTAATTCAGGGTCCTTTCCTCCATCCAAACCTAGATTCCCTGAAGCTAACTGCTTGGAGATTGAACACCTAGTTCTGTCTAGACGTGTTTTTTCTGAAGCGGTCATTGAAACTATGATTCAGGCTCGAAAACCTGTTACTCACAAGATTTACCATAAGATGTGGCATAAATATCTTTATTGGTGCAAATCTAAGGGGTTTTCCCTGATTTTTTCTTTTATTCAGGATGGCCTGGAGAAGGGTTTATCGGTCATTACTCTAAAGGGTCAGATTTCTGCATTAGCTATCCTTTTACACAAACGTCTGGCAGACTTACCAGATGTTCATGCCTTTGTTCAGGCCCTGGTTAGAATCAGGCCTGTGTATAAACCTGTTGCTCCCCCGTTAAGCCTTAATGTAGTTCTTAAAGTTTTGCAGCAGGCTCAGTTTGAGCCAATGCATGTTGTTGATATTAAATTGTTATCTTGGAAGGGTTTGTTTCTTCTTGCGTGAGTGTCTGAGCTTTCAGCTCTGCGGTGTGATTCCCCGTAGCTTATTTTTCATGCTGATAAGGCGGTACTTTGTACTAAATTGGGTTTTCTCCATAAGGTGGTGTTGGATCGAAACATTAATCAGAAAATTGTTGTTCCTTCTTTTTGTCCTAATCCTTCTTCTCATAAGGAACGTCTTTTGCATAACTTGGATGTTGTGTCAGCTCTAAAATTTTACTTACAAGCTACTAAAGATTTTCGGCAATCTTCTGCCATTTGTTTTTTTCTCTGTAAAGGCTCAGAAGGCCACTTCTACTACTCTGTCTCTCTGGTTGGGAAGTTTAATTCATTTGGCTTATGAGACTGCTGGACAGCAGCCTCCTGAGAGACTTACGGCTCATTCCACTAGGGCTGTCTCCTCTTCTTGGGCTTTCAAAACTTAAGCTTCTGTGGAACAGATTTGCAAGGTGGCAACATGGTCCTCTCTGCATACTTTTTCCAAATTCTACAAATTTGATACTTTTGCCTCGGGTGAGGCTTCTTTTGAGAGAAAGGTTCTTCAAGCGGTAGTGCCTTCTCTTTAGGTCCTTCTGCCTTTTTCTCCCTCCCTGTTCATTTCCTGTCCTGTAGCTTGGGTATTGGTTCCCACTAGTAATTGGAATAACGTTGTGGACTCTCCATGTCTTAGGAAAGAAAACAAGTGATACAAAAAACAGGATGGAGTGAGTGCACCTTTAAATGTGAACTTGTGGTAATTATAAAGGTAGCTCTAAAACCCTACAAAGTGATAAAAGTTCCTCCAAACTATTATCAATGTGTTAAATAATTAGGACAAGTGAAGGGGAGCTAATTATATGTTCATAAATTCTTAAAAAATTATTATTTTCAATAAATTATTATAAAAAAACTTTGTGGTTGTGCGAAAATGTATATGTACTTAATGCAATTTAATAGCAAAGTGAACTTAGAAATAAATTTAGAAAAGTGGAAAGTTTAAATAAAATACGTTTTATATTGTTATTTGGCAAGCAGAAAGCAAGGGTAAAAAAGGATATATCGAAAATTATAACATTGTTAAAAAATCTTGCTAGACAAAAAGATCAGATACAATATTGATACATATGAGCTCATACAATTTAAAAAACAAACATATATATATAAAAAATGTTTTAAATAGCAGATATCTGTGCAGATAGTAGAATTAATAAATCGCACTGCAGTGGATTGTGTAAAACATGCAAAAGTCACTGAAAAGCCGGCTTATTTTTGGACATCCTTAAAAAAGCCTTTAAATGAAACAAAATAAAATGTACCTTTGAAAGTAGTGTGTTTCAATACTACTTATAACAAGTGGCAGACTCCGTTGAGAGAAATGGTATATAATTGAGTTTGCCTAGAGAACGGTTTTGTTGAATAATTCAGAGAGGTATACAGAATACCAACATGTGATAATAAATGGTATGCTATTAGTAATAGCTTTATTTCTGTAGTGTGCAGCATTCTCAAATATTCTTTTAGGTAGGTATAAAGGTATAGGAGTGAAATAGTACCTGGTGTTAGAGGGCTGCTATTAGTAATAGCTGTGGATCCTGAGATGTTTCATAAACCTTTGTGTGAATAAAGAAATTGTGTAAAGGAAAACAGTTTGAGTTTAAACTTTGTTTTATGTGGGGCTAATAGTCTAAAAATAATAGTCTAAAAACATATTAATAACCCACAAAGGTTTATGATCCACAGGAGTGAGCACAATGTTATCTATATGGCACACATGAACTAGGTTTGTCTTGCTGTGAAGAACTGTCCAAATGCACTGAGATAAAAAGGTGGCCTTCAAGGGCATATAAATTAGCATATGAGCCTACCTAGGTTTAGCTTTCAACAAAGAATACCAAAAGAACAAAGCAAATTTGATGATAAAAGTACATTGGAAAGTTGTTTAAAATTACATGCCTTACCTGAATCATGAAAGTTAAATTTTTGACTAGACTGTCCCTTTAAAGGGACAGCATACAGCAATTTTCATAAAACTGCATGAAATAGACACTACTATAAAAAAAGAATATGCACAGATGCTCCCCCTCCCCCCTCACCTGCATATGAAAAGACCTTTACTCAAACAGGAGACAGCTGGAGTCTGTTCAAATCTAGATACATCTAAAACTTTGGGGCTTGGTTAGGAGTTTGAAAATATGCACACTGTTATTTAAAAATAAGCAAAATTTTACATTTAAAAAAAAAAAAAAAAAAAAAAAAACCTAGATGGGCTATATAAATGGATCATCTACAAAAATATTTTTGCAAAGAATAATCTAGTTTACAATGTCCCTTTAAGGCAGGTTTACATGGAGACTGACCATGCACACCAGTTTTAAAATGATATGTTCATATATAAGCCAGCACATCATTACTCAACTGTTACAACACATTCCCCATCACATTGCCAGGAGGAGCACTAATGACTCTTGTGTCTTGCCTCATTTTGCTTCTGGCAATGTTGGCTTCTTCTTTTAGAGGACTGGAATCATGACAATGTTCAGTTGGTTGTTGTAGTATGTTGCCATCTTTTGTCACAACTCTGCATGCATCTCCAAGTGAGGACTCCATAAATAGTGCAATAAGACAGATATTCAAAACCCAAGTAAGTCAAAACTTCTGTCTGCTAGAAAACTCCATTGTTGGCACTACCCCAAAAAAAAAAAAGGAATATCGTACTATTTTATTTTATGTAATAATTTACATTTAAAAGAAAAACAATATAAAAATACATCATAATCCCCATTTAAATGCAGTAAACAATTGGATAAAGTAAAATAAGGAGACACAGAGGCCAAAGTATTCCTTTTGATCAGTTATTTAGCTGTTTCCACATTTGGTTAGGTATGTAGATAAATATATATATGCCTCCAAAGCATTATTTTCCTTCAGATTAAACACACTGTAATAAACAAAATTTCAGACCTGGAAATGAACCCTTCTGCCTTTTTCAAGGCTAATCCTGCTACATATTGGTATCTGTTTTTAACAACAATTAAGACAGATATGTAGCAAGGTTATCCTTAGAAAAGGCAGAAGGGTGCATAACAATGTTAAACTCTGGCCTGGAAATGCACCCTTCTGCTTTTTTCAAGGCTAAACCTGCAACATATATGAATTCAAATGGGATAAAAGTAAGAAATCAATTTGAATCAGTCCCACACAAGGACAAATAGTACTGAGCTTAGTTCATCAACGTGTGTAATCCCAATAAAATATGTGCGGCACCTCTCCTCCTCGCAGATCACTCCAGATCGTGTTCTAAAATGGATACAAAACAGAGGGGCGCCTCATGTGTAGATCCAAAATGTAATCCAACATCACATCAACATTTCCCGAATGGGTACTCACATTTAGATGGAGCACACCTATGTGTTGGTAGTAACACGCTGATACCTTGGGGTGTATCAGCTCACCCTAATCCCAGCAGATGACTGGAACACTGGAATTGGATCCCCCTGTGTACTCCGCCTCAGGGTGCAGTATCAAGGATAGTAAAGTGCTAACACTTGGCTTTAGTTAAAAAAGGGGTTTATTAAAACTCACATTAAAAACATAGAGCATCAAGTGTAAAGGGGCATAGACATATAGCCCCCAATGCACTGTGTTTCTCGGCTTCACAATCGCTGTTTCATCAGGCATATAAAGCACCATATACTATCCTGAACTTTTAAATACAAACTAACTAATGAATACATCAAATTGGGCACTCCCCTCTCAGGGGCATGATTACACATATGTTGTAAATGAATCCTTAATTGTACTTAGTAATTCATTACATGTCACAGTTGATTACACATAACAAAAACAAAGTGGTTGTTATATTCAATGCACAAAACACATTCAATACATTCAATTTCTAAACTATAGCTCATCCAATAACATCAAGGTCTCAGTAACAGCACACCGATTTCATATAATTCAAAATCTTCTCTAAGTTTACCATTTATATGTGAATAATAAAGGGTTTATTATTCTATTTAAAATACCTTATTGTTCTTTTGACGAATTCTGGCTATTTCCGAGATTCTGTTTACTACGGAACATTAATGACGTCATTGACGCCTATGATAGGTTCATTACAATCTTGTGTAACTTCGATCTGCCAATAAGAAAAAAACTACTATACTTGTCACTAGTTGCTAGGTAGATAACCACTCTATAACCCACCAATAAGATAATACCTTTTGTACTCGTCACTAGTTGCTAGGTGAATATCCTATTCTAATATATCCTATTGATCTCTTAGCTGTCTTTGTAAAAACCAACATAAATAAAAGTGATTAAATATATATGTGCATATTGGTGAATGCATTATTTATTGAAATAAATGTAATACTAATATTAAAATATTACTTCAGTGATCAACAATAAATTCATCAATAATAATTATAATAATAATAACATTATGTGAAAGCATGAGATTATTATAAAAAAATAATAAATTCAATAAAAAGAATTAATAATAATTAATGCGTGAATTTGTGATAAAGATATGTTGCCTGTATAGGCATCTTCTATTTTCTTAGGTATCACCATTAATCACTAACGTATACATCCCTAACATAACGTGCTAATGAATAAAAAGTGTAATCATACACTTCTGATTTACATAATTAAAAAACCTACAATTAATAAGTCCACAATCAACAAAACTTGTGTGATAATGTGCCTCCGTCAGTGAAATATATTGTATGTCCTATAATCACTACTTAGTACCAAATGCAATGTATGTCCTATGAGCGCAACAATCACTTTGTATCAAATGTGGTATAACCAAACTAGTGTAGTGTATATTATATACTAACAAAATGAGATATAATTCAAACTATCCAAATAGTATGCAAGTCCCATCCACTGCTATATAAAGAAATATATTCCAATGGTAGTTACTGTCAAGATTGTATACAAACCCTGTCTATTACAGGGTAGAGATATATTTCACATACCGCTACTATATATCTATACTGCTAAATGTGGCGATTCTTATCTATATTACACCGCAACTACAGTTCCTATGCCTTATATTATTACTGTTGCTGTTCCTACTATATTAAATGTATGGACTCTGAAAAGTCCCATAATGTGCTATCACTGGGATCCAACATCACCGGAATAAGTACGTCATGTCCTTGCACTCCCAATGAGTGCGTGAGCATCACTCAAAAATAAATAATTATAACCCATACCCACATCATTATCCAACTCTTAATGCAGACTACAAATAAGAATATATCTCCTCCATATGGACCATGTGTGAGTGCTAAAAAGCAGCAAGGTCAATTGCTTCATTTAGGCTAGAGGGAAATAAAGACTGGAAACGATAATTCCAAAAAGTTTTCCTCTGGTGTAAACAAATATATCTGTTATAACCAGAGGAAAATGGAATACTTTCCAAGGGGGTGATCTTAAAGGTGTTGTGGTTTTTATTGTGTTTGACGGTACTGTGTCTCGAAACACTATGTTTTTTTCAGATTACGCAAATGTTCGCTCCATCTAGTACACACCTTTCTACAGGTGCGCCCCAAATATTGAGAACCACACTCACAGGTTAATACGTACACACCAAACTCTGAACTGCAACTGAGTTGTGATTTAATGACAATATCTTCCCCAGTATTGTTGCATCTAATAGATTTATTCCCATGGGTCACATATTTACACATGAGACATCTGGGTTTGTTACACCTGAAAGAACCAAATCTACCCTGGCGTGTACAATGGCCTCTAACAGAAACATTATGTATGTTTTTTTTTATTAACAACCACCTTGCTTGGGGCTAATTTTTGCTTTAATGTTGGCGCCTGTTTAAACACAAGTTTTGGATTCTTATCCAAGTTTCCTTTTAAATAGGGATCTTTCAAAATTATTGGCCAATGCGTATGCATAACTTTTCTAATGTGTCTGTGTTCAGAGTTAAATTGAGTAATGAAAGCTGGTTTCTGTAATGTGATATTCATTGGATCAATTTGTGGTTGGACCATAGGTGATAAAATGAATGCTCTGTCCAAATCCCGCACTTTGTTATAGCTATCCTGAATTAAGTTATCTGGATATCCTTTTTCTTTACTCTATTGATGAGGATTATGGATTGTTTGTCATATAATTGTAATGTGCCACAATTTCTGAGAATTTGTCTGAATTGGCTGTAGGGGATGTGTGTCTTCCAACTATTAAGGTGGTTGCTCTTAAAGTGTGAAAAGTTATTACCATCCACACTTTTGAAATAGGTGGAAGACAAAACATCCCCCTCAGAGTCCCACTCCAGAATCTCATCCAGATATTCGATTTGGACTGGCTGTATATTATACATGAAAGACAAGCCCATAGTGTTGTTGTTGAGGCTATTGACAAATTGATACGCCATATTATAAGGACCCTCCCAAATAAACAACAAATCATCTATGTAACGGCCATAGAATACCATTTGGGAAATGTTGATATGATGTTTGATTACATTTTGGATCTACACATGAGGCGCCCCTCTGTTTTGTATCCATTTTGCAACATATATGTATGTGAGATCATTTTTAATAAACCAAAATTAAGACATATACACATATTATTACACGTGCACACATATAAGTACATACATACAGTACACATACACTGTCAGTAAAGTACACAGTACACATGAACGCAAAGGGAGAAAATATAAAGTTACAATACCTTTGCATGTAATTTAGCTCTGCTAATTCATTAATTTTTAAATCTCAGACCTTGAAATGCATTGTGCTGGATTTTAAGATTAACCATGCTACATATGTACCTTAAAAGTGCTTTCATACAAAGTACAATCACATACAGATATGTAGCATAGTTAGCCTTGACATGCCAAGGTTATAACCTTCTAGAAATATAACAACAATATACACATTAGAAATAGATATGCATTTTTGTAGACTAGAATATGTGAAAAAGTGAAGAATCTTTACCTCAAACAGCATTTCAAGGATCATAATATTAAAATAATATAATTCTGTGTGAGCATTTGACCATGTGAACAAATTCCTTTGCGGGTATTTTTCCATGTTGGATTCAGAATCAGATACTCCAGATTTTTCTTCTGAAGGTGACTGTTTCTGAAGATTAGGACTCTAATCAGGATTTAGAATCCTCCTCTTATGTTTAAGCGTGAACATCTTTGTACTTAAAGGGACACTGAACCCAAATTTTGTATTTCAAGATTCAGATAGAGCATGATATTTTAATCAACTTTCTAATCTACTCCTATTATCAAATTTTCTTCATTCTCTTGGTATATTTATTTGAAATGCAAGAATGTAAGTTTAGATGCCGGCCCATTTTTGGTGAACAACCTGGGTTGTCCTTGCTGATTGGTGGATAAATTCATCCACCAATAAAAAAGTGCTGTCCAGAGTGCTGAAACCCAAAAAAAGCTTAGATGCCTTCTTTTCAAATAAAGATAGCAAGAGAACAAAGAAAAATTCATAATAGAAGTAAATTAGAAAGTTGCTTAAAATTGCATGCTCTATCTGAATTGCGAAAGTCAAAATTTGAGTTCAGTGTCCCTTTAAGTAAAGTAGGTTCTTTACACTTTGATTTTAAGACCCTAAGCCTTCTGTGGAAAAATATGTATAGGAATTTGATTTGATTTTCAAACCTACCACTAAGTCTCCAGAGGTTTTTCTTGTACCTGAGGCGATCTCCAAGGAGTGGTCCAACCCTGACATCCATCATAATCCTGAAACTAAATTTAAAAAGATGTTTCCTTTACTGGCTGCTAACAGAGTTTGGGAAACAGTCCCAAATGTTGATAGTGCAATTTCCACCATGGGTAAGCGCACTACTATCCCCATTAGCGGATAGTACTTCTTTCGACGACCTGAAGGATAGAAAATTAGAGTCTTTTCAACCCACTTTTCAACAAGTGGGTTTCTTATTCAGACCAGCTATTAGTAGCACCTGTGATGCGGCAGCTTCTACTTTTTGGTGTGGCAATTTATCTGAGCAAATTTCAGATGATTCCTTAGTTGGATATTTTCAATATAGTTTGAAACTTCTGAGGTCAGCTAATCCGAATTGAGGCTAATGACATTAGCAGTTCTAACCAGAAGAGCTTTGTGGCTGGTTAGCTGATATAGTTTCAAAATCTAGACTTCTATCTCTTCCTTTTCAAGGAAAAATCTTGTTTGGACCTGGTTTAGATGCCATATTTTCTACTGTGTCAGGAGGTAAAGGAGCTATTCTACCTAAGGAAAAAAGTCCAGGGGAAAAAACTGAGCTCTTAATCGTTTTTGTTTCTTTTGTTAATCTTTGAACCAGAAGTCCTCCTCCTCCTCTACACAGAAAAATGATTCAGATTGTCCTGGAAGTCTAATGCATATTGGTACCAAACAATCAAAAATCCTTTTTCTACCAAATCAGCATTAAGGTGCGGCCGCCGATCCAGATTCTCTTTTGGTAGGGGGCGGATTACTTTTTTTCTGAAGGCCTGGTCTCAGTCTGTTTAAGCCCCCTAGGCTGGCTTCATACAGGCTCCATCTTTACATTTAGCTGTTTTTCATACCAACTTTTTGTTGTTTCTTTGCAAACATGGTTAAAGAATCAACGTGTCAAAGAATTCTCTTTCTCCACAAACCAGAGTCCCTTTCCTAGGGTTCATTATCGACTCAATTTCTAGAGACTTTACTTAACGGTACAAAGGAGTTTAAAACTTCAATAGCTCACTGCATGGAAGTGTTAGTACTTATGATAGCAGCAATAGACACTATTCCTTTTGAATAGTTTCACATGAAACCCCTTCAGCTCTGCATACTACCTCAAGAGTGAAAGGATTATATATAGCTTTCTCAAAGAATCCTTTTGGAATTTAAAGTAAGACAGCCCCGGTCATGGTGGACAAATCTCTAATCCATTTCTCTAGTGGCGTCTTTCTTATGTCTGGCCTGGACAATAATCACAACAAATGCAAGTTTCTTGGGTTGGGGAGCACTAGGAGTTTGGTCCCCCCCTGGGAGTGAGGTTACCTATAAATATTCTAGTACTTTGTGCATTCTTTAGGGTCCTTCACAGCTTGCTTTCCTAAAGTACGAGAATTATCTGCATTTTCAATCGTAAAATGTCACAGCAGTGGCTTATATCATTCATCAAGGGGAACTCTCAGTTCCCTAGAAATAAAGGAAGGTTCCTGAATTTTGACTAAAGCAGAGAACAATCTCTGTACATTTTCTACAATCTATATCCCAGGTGTAAACAACCAGGAAGCAGACTCTCAGTCACCAATCCCTTTTTCCAGGGGAATGGTCTTTTCTTTTGGATGTCTTCAACCAGACCGTAGATTAATGGGGTCTACCAGCGATAGACTTAATGGTTTCTCCTTAGAACAACAGGCTACAAGCTGTGCAATCCACAGGTGGCGTTTGTATATGCTCTAGCAGCTCCCTTGTCATTTTGTCTCGATTTCTTTTTTTCCTCAAGCTGTTTTGCTGCCAAGAGTGATAGCTTGGATTAAACAAGAGCTCTCGTCAGTAATTCTGATTGACCCTACTTGCTACAAACTTGGTTCAAATAAAAACAAGAAAATAGAGAGACACACTCAACTGAGACAGAACACTAGCTAGAAAAACTTCTGTGCTTGTCCACAAGGCCAGTGCCACTCAGGGTGCAGTCTCTTTTAGCACATTATGCTTTTCACAGAGAAAAAATATCCTGTAGCATATCAGTCTGACCCTGCCCAATGACAGTCCAGCGCCAAAATACCAGGCAATTCTTCTCTGAACAAGAGAAAACAACAAACCCCAGATGTACGTTTTGGCTTCCTTTGGGCCTCGTCATTGAGGTGCAGTTGCATCTCTCTAGGGCAGTGCTTTCCAAACTGTGTGTAGGTGTGTCCCTGCTTCAGCACAAATTTTTTTAAATACATTTTTTTTGGTTTCTAACTTTCCGCCTGCCTGCTACGCATATCACATGGTTGACACGTGATTGATACCTAGTGGGTCACAGATCATCTTTACCAATTGGCGCAGCTCAGTGGGAACTGAAACTATTCCCATTGGCGGCACATTGGCTCCTGACTGCATGTGTAGTCTCCTTAATTGGCTCCTGACTGCATGTGTAGTCAGTGACTGGGACTGCAGTGTGCAGCGCAGGCAGTAGTCAGTTGGACTCACAGAGCTCTGAGGGCGGCAGCTTAAACGCTGAGCTGAAGTCAGAAGTCAAAGTGTTTTTTTTCTTTCTGCAACTAGCTCCCAGTAGTGCATTGCTGCTCCTGCTCTTGATATATGGATAGGAAGTGGAAGCTTAAAAATGCTTGATGATGAGATGTGAGTGTCTTTATCTAATATCTCCACCAAATATTCTGAAACTGTGTTCATCCCATCAACCTCATACATCCCATTAAAATAGTAAGTAGCTATTGGTGTTATTAAACTTTTTTTTAATTCTTGCACATACATACTGTTACTTGTAAATACATTTCATTATTATATAATTTATGTATGTGTCCGTATCTTTTAAAACAAGTTAGTTTAACCTCCTTTTTGCTAGTACAACTGAACTAATTACTGTGTCGCGAAATGATGTAGGTCTAAAAAGTGTGTCACTAACATGAAAAGTTTGGAAAGCTCTGTTCTAGGGCATATGTGCAAGGAGTCCACGTCTGGTTTCCCCTTTTTTACTCTTAGGGAGACCCAAGAGTAATTTACATAAAAACAAGAAAATAGAGAGACTCACTTAACTGAGACAGACCAAAAGCTAGAAAAACTTCTGTGCTTGTCCACAAGGCCAGTGCCACTCAGGGTGCAGTCTCTTTTAGCACATTATGCCTTTCACAGAGAAAAAATATCCTGTAGCATATCAGTCTGACCCTGCCCAATGACAGTCCAGCGCAAATACCAGGCATTTCTTCTCTGAACAAGAGAAAACAACAAACCCCAGATGTACATTTCGGCCTCCTTTGGGCCAGTGCCACTCAGGGTGCAGTGTTGAGCAAAAAAAGGCTGTTTCGTGGGTGGTAACTAGCCATAGAACAAGCTATTATGCTATTGTTCATTCCCAAATAGAGCGCTTCTCTCTTTCTATTTATGCAAACTTGGTTCAAATGTCTAGTTCCTCCATGGTCTCTTCCACTACGAAACTACATGCTATTTCAAGGTCCCTTCTATCATTAAGATCTCACATCTCTCAACTAGAAGGCTTGGAGATTGAACACCTGCTCTCCCCCTCCTGCACTTATCAGTACCTACCTCCAATCCCATCTCTCTCCTTCTCCTCCTTTGAAGTCCACTGTATTTTCCTGTTCTCCCCTCTCTCCCTCAGAGAGGCAGTCATCTATCGCCTTCCTCAGTTTCTCTCTACAAATATACCAACCCTAATTCTTGGGAACTTCAACATTCTCATAGACAACCCATCTGCCCCTGCTGCCTCTAAACTTCTTTCACTCACATCCTCCTTTGGTCTCTCACAATCCACCCTATTCCCTACTCACCGTGATGGACACTCCATCGACCTGGTATTTTCCAACCTCTGCTCTATATCTGACCTCACCTGCGGCCCTTTTCCCATTTCAGACCATCACCTGGTCACCTATAATATTAATGCTACAGTTAAACACACTTCTCCATCCTGCCCACGCACCTTAGAAATCTACACGCCTTTAGATCCGCTTCAATTTTCAAAAATCTCCTCCCTCACACTTCCATTATAACCTGCCCTGATCTCGCTACAGCCCACTATAACAAAACTCTCTCCTCTGCATTAGACACACTTGCCCATACCCCAAACACTCAACTGAAACTGCCCTTACCAAGGTTACTAACGATCTTATTTCTGCTAAAAGTAATGACCACTACTCTATACTTATCTTACTTGAGCTCTCTGCTGCCTTCGACACAGTTGACCACCCTCTCCTCCTACAGACCCTTAGCTCTTTTGGCCTCTGTAACATTGCTCTTTCTTGGATTCACTCTTATCTTTCTCACAGTTCTTTTTCTGTATTCTGTATTCATTTGCTGACGACGACTCCTCTCCAATGCCTCTGTCTGTTGTAGTACCTCAAGGATCTGTTCTGGGTCTTCTACTCTTCTCCATTTATACTTCTTCACTGGGTAAACTTATCAACAGTTACGGCTTCAAATATCACCTCTATGCTGATGACACCCAGATCTACCTCTCCACCCTTGCTCTCTCTCCCTCTGTCCTTTCTCATGTCAGCGACTGTTTATCTGGTATTTCTTCCTGGATGGCCTCTCACCACCTAAAGAATAACATGTCCAAGACTGAGCTCCTTCCTATCCCTCCCCTCAAGCTCTACGCCAACGACTGACTTTTCTATCCCTGACGACGGCATCACCATCTTCCTAAGTCTGCTGCCTCGGAGTTACACTTGACTCAAATCTATCCTTCATCCCCCACATCCAATCACTTTCTTCATCCTGCCGCTACCACCTACACAATATTTCTAAGATTCGCCCTTTTCTAAACGCTAACACCACAAAGCAAATACTCCACTCCCTTGTTATTTCCTGACTTGACTACTGCAATAACCTACTTACTGGCCTTTCTTTTTCCCACCTCTCCCCCCTTCAATCCATCCTAAATGCCTCTGCCAGGCTAATCCACATTTCCCGCCACAATGTATCTGCTGAACCTCTCTGCGAGTCCCTTCATTGGCTCCCTTTTTACAGCAGAATTAAATACAAAGCTCTCACCAACACCGCTACCCACTACCTATCCTCTCTTATCAACAAGTATACTCCAGCCCGCCCACTAAGATCCAACCTGCTCCTTGCATCTTCGACTATAAACTCTTCTCATGCTAGACTGTAGGACTTCTGTCATGCAGCACCTACCCTCTGAAACACTCGTGCTGTCAGGCTTTGCCCTAATCTTTCTCCCTTTAAATGCTCCCTGAAGACTTTTTTTATTCAGAGAAGCCTACCACCCAACTCAGTAAAAAAAATTAATTTCAATTACCTAACGTTTCCCTCCTATAACTCTGCATTAACATATTTCTCAACCTCCTACCCTTCTAGATTGTAAGTTCCCACGGGAATAGGGCCCTCAATTCCTATTGTATGTGTTTGTAAAATGTTGTCTTGCCTCTTATTTTTTTATTTAAATGAATTGTACCCATGGACAGTGCTGCAGAATATGTTGGCGCTCCATAAATAAAGTATAATAATAATAATAAAAATAACACAATCTTAAAACAAAACATTTTTTCTGATGCAGTAGTTGAAACCTTAATTCAGGCCTGAAAGGCTGTTACAAGAAAAATCTATCACAAAGTCAGGAAAGTTTCTTTCCTGGGGTGAGAAGCAAGGTTTTAGCTGGCATTCCTTTAGAATTCTTAATTTTCTTACAGGAGGGCTTAGATCAAGGTTTAACTGCTTGCTCTTAAAAAAGTCAGCTTTCCGCACTTTCTGTATTTTACCACGAGAAAATTTGCTAAGCTTCCTGACATTCTGAGCTTTCATCAAACTTTAGTCAGGATAAGACCACTGACTGAACCAATTTCTCCTCCTTGGCAGCTTCATTTGGTTTTATGAGTTTTGCAGGTCTCTGCTTTTGAACATATGCATAATTTGGACATTCTGCTTCTGTCTTGCAAGGTATTGTTTCTTTTAGCAATAGCTTTTGCCAGAAGAGTTTCTGAATTGTGAGCTCTTTCTTGCAAGTCTCCTTATCTAGCTTTTTACCAAGATAATACTGTTTTCTTTCCAAAGGCAGGGAGAATCCACAACTTGATTCCTTAAAGGGCCACTGTAAGTAAATATTTTCTATGCCTGTTACTAACTAACTACCCCAAATACGCTTTTTATCAATAGCATTTCATTAACATATCTCTACCGTATATCAGAAATCTTGTCTGCAAATTTAATTGTTTTCCAAACCCACTCCGTGGGTATCCTTTGCTCTGTACCAATCCATTTACAATACCTAGGTTTCAAAATGGCGCTTTAAACACAAAGTTGTTGGTTTAAGTATTTTGAACATGCAGTGCTGAAAATAGTGGGCAGGATAATGTGACATAATCGGCGAATAAAAGATATAACTTTTAGAACGTTATGAAACTTTGTTTTGGAGAAAATATAGGTCAGTAGGTTTTAATTAATGTTTATTAACTTTAATATGTTAGTTGTTTAGCTTAAAAATTATAACAGAAAGTCATCTTTTAATGTTGGGAATACAACACCTGGCCACCAGGAGGAGGCAAAGACACCCCAGCCAAAGGCTTAAATATCCCTCTCACTTTCCCCATCCCGCCCAGTCATTCTTTGCCTTTCGTCACTAGAGGAGGATGGCAGAGAAGTGCTAGAAAAAAAAGAAGATAGTCCTTTAATGGATATTTTCCCTTCAAGAGAGGACTGGAGCTTGAAGTAGTCATGTAAATCTCTCAGTGAGAGTGTTGATGAGAGTTAGAGTCTGGAGATACAGGGAAAGTTTTTCTGTGATTGCATCCAGACTGCTGATCTAACAGCTCCTTGGGAACCAGTGTTAGTGAGTTACACTGTTCTCTCTTTATTTCTCAGGTCCCTGTCAGAATTTCCAGCGGAAGTGTCACACTATGAAAGGCTGGGTCTGTTCCACAGCAAGAGCGACCCTGGAGGGTAAATCTGTTGTTTATTTATTAGGGAATAGTCCCTAGTAGAGCTCATTCTCCCTTAAGGGCTACAGGCCCTCGTTTTGGTCACAGTGTGACACATACCCTCTATGGGATCGGGGGTTATCAGTTCTCTTTATGCCTGGAGATGAAAGGGAACATCTGGGGATTAGTGCTGCTTAACTTGGGAGCACTTGTGAAGGGTATGGGTACGTTGCACAGTTTTTAATTTTTAGCGCCCTTTCACAGTTAGCAGGGGCAGCTCCTATTGCGTACCACGTGATTGGGTGCGCTTTACTTCCACATTAGCAATCCGATAAGGTCTGCAACAGGCTGCTTTTCGATCGACAAGGAGTCCATCTGGGTTTTTACTGAGGCCCTAGGAAGTGGTGAGTGCCCCAGCTATTGGTGTGGGAAAAAAGGTGCCACATATTTCAAAGATTTTTCTATCATTGAGTGGGAATATTCCTAAGCGATGGAGGACTCTGATATTAAACCTCTAGGGGGTTCCATATCGTTAGTACCAATTTTAAATAACTGCCTGTACTGTGAGGATACCCTAGTATGCCCCATCTGCACAACTCTGTTCCAATTGTCTAGGTGATGTTCTTAAAGCTAAAAATGGAACAAAGAATGGTAGCCCTTCTAATAAGTTTAGTGCCTCTTAGCAGTCTACCTCTCAGGACTCAGATGTCCAGGAGATGCCTACCCTCACTCATAAACCTGGTTTTAACCCTCTTTCACATGCAGTTCCCTGTGACATGCCTAATCCTCTTACAAGAGGGGGATTCTTTCCTGTGGACTTTACTTCGCAGTTACAATCTGCTGTGTCCGTGGCCTTAAGTGCCTTGCCTCTGTAAAACGGAAGAGAAAGGTAAAACATAACTTTACAAACCTAGATTTATCTAACTTTCAATCTGACTTAGCTAGTATGTCCCAGCTCTCTGAGGATGAATTAACCTCGGTAGCGTCTGAGGGAGAGCGTCGGAGTCAGAAATTTCTGATGTTAAGACAGTTCCTTCTGAGGATCCCTCTTTTAGATTTAAGATTGAACATCTGCACTTCCTTTTACAGGAAGTTTTATCTACCTTAGAGGTTCCTGAAGCAAAGCTTCCTGAGAAACCAATAATTCCGAAACTAGATATAGTTTATGAGGATAAGAAGGCTCCACAAACCTGTCCCAGTTCGCATGGTGAAGATTATTTCTTCTGAATGGGAGAGGATTGGAACTCCTTTCTCCTCTTTTTCTACTTTTAAGAAATGATTTCAAGTTCCTGAGGCTCATCTGGAATTGTGGGGTTCCATCCCTAAGGTGGATGGAGCCATTTCTACGCTCTCCAAGCGCACTACTATTCCCCTAGAGCAGTGTTTCCCAACCATGGTCCTCAAGTACCCCCAACAGTCCTGGTTTTCATTATAGCTGAACTAGAGCACAGGTGAAATAATCATCTGATGGATGAGAGCAGGTTGGTTACTTCACCTGTGCAATGGTTCAGCTATAATGAAAACCAGGCCTGTTAGGGGTACTTGAGGATCGCGGTTGGAAAACAGTTCCCTAGAGGATAGCTCTTCTTTCAGGGAACCTATGGACAAAAAATGGAGTAATTTAGGGAAGATGTTTCAGCACATGCAATATCTTTTTCAGCCTGCAGTAGCGGTCGCCGCGGTTGCAGAGGCAGCTACCTATTGGTGTGACTCTCTGTCTGAGCTTATTAAAGTAGAATCCCCACTTAAGGAGTATCAAGATAGAATTAAGGCTCTGAGAATTGCAAATTCTTTTATCTGTGATGCAAACATGCAGATTGTTCGACTGACCGCCAAGGGTTTAGGTTTTGCGGTCCTAGCTTGCAGGGCCCTCTGGTTGAAGTCTTGGTTAGCAGATATGACTTCTAAATCTCGACTTCTTTCTCATCCATTTAAGGGGAAGATTTTATTTGGTCCAGGACTGGACTCCATCATTTCTACTGTTAACGGGTGGAAAGGAGCCTACCTTCCCCAGGACAAGAAGAACAGATCTAAGGGATGTCAGTCTTCCAATTTTTGCTAAAAATAAATACACAGAGCACCACCTAAAAGGCAAAGACAACTGATGGTGACAGATATACTAAAGGTAAAAGAATTCCTTAAGAAGTATATAATATATTTAATATGCTACATATAGCTGAAAAATACAAATACATAAAAATAAAAAAGTGGATCCACTAAAAATTAACAATAGAATATATGTTATAAATCTATATTAAAAACCAATAACGTTGTAGATAAAATCAAATACAATTTGCAATCACAAATTAAAATTTGCAATCAACTGATGAAGTTGGTTAATGGTATAGATAATTGTCAGGGTTGGCTCCTGTACCTTTAAGTCAAACTTATTTATTCCTACTCCTCCCCCTTCCACCTGCCGATTAATGTTTAGTCTACCTGAATCTCATGTGAGAGGAAGCATACTCTGAACGTCCTGGCTATTTCTACAAAAGATATCTAAAGTACTGACTTATTTTCCTTCTACTAAGGACCTAAGGATTTATCCTTTCAAGATCTGTTTACAGTTTAAAGCAAAGTCGACTCGGCTCTAAACCAAAGTTCTCCGCACTCTAACTGCAAACTGAAACCATTTCCACCTGTGGGTTAGATTCCATACAAAAGACTCACCGCTACCATATTCCCACTACAGTAGGATTACAATTCCTGTTCACGGGTGATACCCGTTCACGATAAACACCGTGCTTGCTTTAGCACCGTTCTGCCTGCCAGCAATTCCTGAACTGTGATTGGAGTTCAGCAACACACCTCCCGGTCTCTACACGCATGCTTCCACATAGACCCGGTCGAGGCAACTTCCACGCTGACTGCCTGCCAGCTAATCCTGCACTGTGATTGGAGGAAGAACACACAGGTACAAGACTCGCGCTGCAGCTGCAGCACGGACACCTCTCCCATTTACAAGGCATACAAGGTACGCTCACACTACGAAGTTGAACTGTTTGCTTGTCACTACTGGTGGATATAACTTATATATATAACAAGGTTAAGCATTGATAAGAACTCCTAAAGACTGTACCACTTACTAAGGATTATTTGTCAACCCTGACATAGGGGTATTAAACAGACATTTATTCAGTAATACAGGAAGTTTCCAGATTACTCCTGTAACAAAGAAATACGTATCACTTCTAAAGTTTGACACTAACACTTTATAGAGCTAGTCTGCAGTTGAGATCCTTCAACGTTGTAGTAGGGGTTACTGCACCCTGACATATTAATCGGCCTTAACCATGGATCCAGCAGACCTGCCTACGGTTGTATATAACCTGTCCCAGAGGGTTGAACAACTCTCCCAAGGTTTAAGGGAACTTCAGTTGCAAAACGATAGTCTCAGAGCTACAGTTAGGGATAACACCCCTGAACCTCAGGTCTGTTTACCTGAACGCTTCACAGGAGACAGGAAGCTTTTCAGACAGTTCAAGAACGCCTGTTATTTATTGTTCCAGATGAAGCCTAGGACATATAGCACTGAAAGAATTAAGGTTATGACGGTTATCTCTTTCCTCACGGGAGAGCCCAGGGTATGGGCGGATACCTTTCTAGAGAATGAAGACCCTATCTTGGGTTCACTCACTGATTTTTTCTCTGAAATGAGCTCCTTATATGAAGACACCCAAAAACAACTGACAGCAGAGGCAAAGATGCGCTCCCTCAGACAAGGTAGACGTCCTGTCGAGGAGTATCTTTCGGAGTTTAAGCTCTATACAAAGGATTCTGAGTGGAGTGAGATCGCTCTCCGTAACCAATACCGGATAGGACTATCTGACAGTCTTAAGGACGAGTTAGCCCGAATCGAACTACCAAGATCCCTAGAAAATCTCATGGCACTCAGTGTCCAGATAGACAGGAGACTTCGAGAAAGAAGATCCGAACGCCAGCAGACAGAGGGAACCCAAAGGTACTACCCAGCACCCCAACCCAAGGATACCACCACTCCTATGGAGATTGGATTTACCAAAGGACCTCTCACGGTCGAAGAGAGACACAGAAGACAACAGAAGAATCTCTGTATGTACTGTGCATCTCCAACCCATCTTGTAAAAGAATGCCCACTACTACAGCGTCAGAAAAGAAGTAAGCCAAAATATGTATATCATTGCTTGACTAACAAAATCTTGAACGCTGCTTACTGTACCATGTCTCTCTCTTTACAGTGGGATCAGCAAGTGCTACAAGCTGAAGCAATCGTTGATTCAGGAGCTTACTCTAATTTCCTTGACCTAACACTTGTAAAAAAGAATAAAATACCACTAATTCTGAAAGCAAAACCCGTCTCCATTCGTGTTATTGATGGCACATATGTTACCTCTGGTCCTGTAACTCACCACACTATCCCTCTTAAGGTCACTACTGGAGAAGGTCATATTGAATACATCACCTTTGATGTCATTCCGTCTCCTCTATATCCAGTAGTCTTGGGTCTCTCATGGTTGCAAAAACACCATCCCACCATTTCTTGGCAAACTCTACATGTTGATCTAAATTCTACATATTGCCTCAATACCTGTTACCCTCATCAACAACTCCTCCACATTTCACAAGGGGCCATACCCCAAGAATACGCTGAGTATATGGATGTGTTCAATAAAAAACAAGCTGAACACTTACCGCCCCACCGTATATACGATTGCCCTATAGACCTACTACCCGGTTCCGATATACCCTATGGGCACATTTATCCTCTCTCCCAGCCTGAATTGGAACATCTTAAGGAATACCTCGAGGAGAACCTCAAAAAGGGGTTCATCAGACCATCTACCTCTCCTGCTGGAGCAGGCATATTCTTTGTGAGGAATAAGGATAAGTCCCTACGCCCTATAATCGACTATAGGGAATTGAACAAACGGACCAAGAAGAATAGATATCCCCTTCCGCTTATACCCAAATTAGTCGAGCGGTTAAGCAAGGCAACTGTCTATACGAAGCTGGACCTCAGGGGTGCCTACAATCTCGTACGAATCTAGGGAGGGCGATGATTGGCTCACCGCATTTCGGACCCGTTATGGGCTTTATGAGTATATGGTGATGCCGTTTGGGCTCTGTAACGCCCCGGCCACGTTCCAGTATTTCATTAATGACATCTTCAGGGACTTATTGGACGTGTGCCTTGTCATTTATCTCGACGACATCCTGATATACTCCGACAACCTGCAAGACCACAAGAAGCATGTACGGTGGGTCCTAGAACGCCTAAGAACACATCAATTATATGCCAAGCTTGAAAAATGCACCTTCCATACCTATGAGATTACCTTCCTCGGCTACAAGATATCCTCATCCGGAGTACAAATGGAGGAAGGAAAAATTGAAGCTATACAGAAGTGGCCCACACCCACTTCCAAAAAGGATGTTCAAAGGTTTCTAGGATTCGCCAACTTCTATAGAAAATTCATCAAAGGGTTCTCCAATATCGCCAGACCACTCTGTGCCCTTACAGGCTCTCAGTCACATTTCCGTTGGAACCCAGAAGCACAATCAGCTTTTGACAGCCTCAAGAAATCATTCACAACAGCTCCTATTCTCCAATTCCCAGACACTGGGTTACAGTTCATCCTTGAGGTGGATGCCTCAGATTATGCTCTGGGTGCCATACTGTCCCAAAGGAAATCTCCCACTGATCCGATACATCCTGTCGCTTTTTATTCAAGACTGATGACTCCTCCTGAACGTAACTATCCCATTGGGGAGAAAGAGCTTCTCGTTATAAAGGCATCTTTAGAACACTGGAGACACCTACTTGAGGGAGCTTCGTTTCCAATTCTCATATATACGGATCACCGTAATCTCGAATATCTCCAATCAAGCAAAGCCCTCTCGGCACGTCAAGTCCGTTGGAGTCTGTTCTTCACAAGATTCCAATTTCATATCACATACAGACCAGGTGCAAAAAACGGTAAGGCAGACTCATTGTCCAGACAGTTCCCTCGTCCAACCCAATCTTCACCGGTACAACCCATACTCTCGCCCCAACAATTCATTGGTGTAGTTGACGATTCCACCCAAACCTTGAAGACACATCAAAGGAATGATACAACTCTCCCAAATCATAACCAACAAGTGGATTCCAGGGGTATAGCTCATGTACAAGGAAGGATTTACATACCCCCGGCATTAAGGGATGACATACTCCACGATCATCATGATTCTCCTCTGGCGGGACATCCTGGGATCAATAAAACAACTGAACTAGTCAAGAGGAACTATTGGTGGCCTAACATTCAACAATCTGTTGACCAATTCATCAAGAGTTGTCATGTATGTGCTGTGTCAAAATCCGAAAAGGCTAAACCTTATGGTATGTTAAAACCTCTTCCTATCCCAGACAGACCCTGGCATACTGTAGGGATGGACTTCATAGTTGATTTACCTTCATCCAATCAATCAACTACGATCATGGTGGTTGTGGACATCTTAACCAAAATGGCACACTTTCTACCCTACAAGAAACTACCCACCGCTGCAGAAACCTCCAATTTGTTCCTCTCACACATAGTCCGCATACATGGCTTGCCGTCCATTATTGTATCCGATAGAGGTTCACAGTTTACCTCAAGGTTATGGAGGCAATTGTGTAAAGTTCTCAAAATTGACCATCGCTACAGTACGGCATTCCATCCCCAAACAAATGGTCAGACGGAACGCGTCAACCAGTGGATTGAACAATACATTAGATGTTATTGTTCCCACCAACAGGATCAGTGGCTGTATAACTTACCTATGGCAGAGTTTGCCTACAATAACACACTCAACAGCTCTACTAAGAATACTCCGTTCTTCGCCAACTATGGGTATCATCCAACCTTTCATCTCCACCCTCATCTCAACACTACATCACCTGTAATAGATGACACGACTAACACGCTTCTTGAAGTGTTCACCTTCCTAAAGGAGAATGTTAGGGCAGCCCAGCAGAGACAAAAACATTACTTTGATATGAAGAGACGTCCTCCACCCAGATATCAAGAAGGTGATATGGTTTGGCTGTCAACTCGGCATATGAAGCTGAGAACTCCTAGTCGGAAGTTTTCTCATCTCTTTATTGGACCTTACAAAATCATCAAGGTCGTTAATGTAAACGCTGTGACCCTCGAACTACCACCTGAAATTCCTGTTCATCCCACATTCCACGTTTCCTTGCTGAAACCTTATGTACCTACTCGTCAACAGGTTGCTTCTTCCAGCTCCCCACCTGTGATACAGGAGGAAACAGTTTACGAAGTGTCTGACATTCTCGACTCAAGACTTTCCCGTGGGGTGTTACAGTACCTCATTCGTTGGAAAGGATACTCCCAAGATGAGGACTCTTGGGAGCCCTCCTCCAACATCAATGCCTCTCGTTTGGTTGGGCGTTTCCACATGCTTCATCCAGATAAACCTGCTCTCTCTGCTGCGGTGCAGCACCTTTGACGGGGGGACCTGTCAGGGTTGGCTCCTGTACCTTTAAGTCAAACTTATTTATTCCTACTCCTCCCCCTTCCACCTGCCGATTAATGTTTAGTCTACCTGAATCTCATGTGAGAGGAAGCATACTCTGAACGTCCTGGCTATTTCTACAAAAGATATCTAAAGTACTGACTTATTTTCCTTCTACTAAGGACCTAAGGATTTATCCTTTCAAGATCTGTTTACAGTTTAAAGCAAAGTCGACTCGGCTCTAAACCAAAGTTCTCCGCACTCTAACTGCAAACTGAAACCATTTCCACCTGTGGGTTAGATTCCATACAAAAGACTCACCGCTACCATATTCCCACTACAGTAGGATTACAATTCCTGTTCACGGGTGATACCCGTTCACGATAAACACCGTGCTTGCTTTAGCACCGTTCTGCCTGCCAGCAATTCCTGAACTGTGATTGGAGTTCAGCAACACACCTCCCGGTCTCTACACGCATGCTTCCACATAGACCCGGTCGAGGCAACTTCCACGCTGACTGCCTGCCAGCTAATCCTGCACTGTGATTGGAGGAAGAACACACAGGTACAAGACTCGCGCTGCAGCTGCAGCACGGACACCTCTCCCATTTACAAGGCATACAAGGTACGCTCACACTACGAAGTTGAACTGTTTGCTTGTCACTACTGGTGGATATAACTTATATATATAACAAGGTTAAGCATTGATAAGAACTCCTAAAGACTGTACCACTTACTAAGGATTATTTGTCAACCCTGACATAGGGGTATTAAACAGACATTTATTCAGTAATACAGGAAGTTTCCAGATTACTCCTGTAACAAAGAAATACGTATCACTTCTAAAGTTTGACACTAACACTTTATAGAGCTAGTCTGCAGTTGAGATCCTTCAACGTTGTAGTAGGGGTTACTGCACCCTGACAATAATATTGGTAAGGATACATAAAATAATCATATGACTTAGTAGGTGTCCTTAAATATGTGAGTCCCAAAATAGAAATTCCTTCCAGAGATAAAAATCCAAAATAAATGTTAGATCTTCTAATTAAATAATAATCCTTAATTTTCCTTGATAAACGGTGAAGAAAAGTGAAAAATATGAAAAAAAGGTATCGTGATGAAAATTCAAATAAAAATCCCAAAAATCCAAAAATCCTGAAAAAATGGTGTGGTGGAAATGGCGTGGTGAAATCAAAAATAAATGTGTACACAAAAAAAGAAATGATAAAATATATTAAATAAAATAATATTTTTTTTTTAAAAAAAATGAAAAAATTTGAAAATATATATATATATATATATATATATATATATATATGGATATGTGTAAAACTTGATCCAAATAGGTATTGATAAGTGTTGAAAAACCAAATGACAAACTTATAAGGTGACCCTTATGTGGGTAAAGTATATGAAGAAAGGCTCCTGAAAAGTTGCTCCTATGTGTGAACGATGAAAAAATACAAAGAAGATCCTATATCTCAAAGATCAATTTCTTCAATGATATTTTCTCATTTCATTTTTTGTGTACACATATTTTTGATTTCACCACGCCATTTCCACCACACCATTTTTTCAGGATTTTCAGATTTTTTTTTATTTTTATTTGAATTTTCATCACAATACCTTTTTTTCATATTTTTCACTTTTCTTCACCGTTTATCAAGGAAAATTAAGGATTATTATTTAATTAGAAGATCTAACATTTATTTTGGACTTTTATCATATGATTATTTTATGTATCCTTACCAATATTATCTATACCATTAACCAACTTTATCAGTTAATTGCAAATTTTAATTTGTGATTGCAAATTGTATTTTATTTGTGATTTTATCTACAACGTTATTGGTTTTTAATATAGATTTATAACATATATTCTATTGTTAATTTTTAGTGGATCCACTTTTTTATTTTTATGTATTTGTATTTTTCAGCTATATGTAGCATATTAAATATATTATATACTTCTTAAGGAATTCTTTTACCTTTAGTATATACCTTTAGTATATCTGTCACCATCAGTTGTCTTTGCCTTTTAGGCGCTCTGTGTATTTATTTTTAGCACTATATATTTTTTTTTGGGGTTGATGGTACCCATAATACTAGGAGCCATAGACATAAGGTTTAGCGCTGTCAGATTTTAACAGATAATTAGTCTTCCAATTTTTGCTCCTTTCGTTCAGACAAGTCTCAGTGAAGTCAATCTTCTTCCAAGCCCGAGCAGTCAAAAGATACTTGGAAACCTCCCAGACTTGGAACAAGTCCAAACAGACTAAGAAACCTACAGATAACGAATCTGCATGAAGGGACGGCCCCCGATCTGGGATCAGATCGAGTAGGGGGCAGACTGTCTTTTTTCTCAGACGCCTGGTTTCAGGACGTACAGAATCCTTGGGTGTTAGATGTTGTATCTCAAGGATACAGAATAGGATTCAAATCTCATTCTCCCAGGGGCAGGTTCCTCCTCTCCAGGATATCTTCAAGACCAGAGAAGAGGACAGTATTTTTAGATTGCGTACAGGATCTATCTTCCTTGGACGTAATAGTCCCGGTACCCGCCTCGGAAAGAGGCCTAGGTTTCTATTCCAACCTTTTCGTGATTCCCAAGAAAGAGGGAACGGTCAGACCAATTTTAGACTTAAAGGGACAGTTTACTTAAAAATCTTCTCCCCTTTAATTTGTTCCCAATGATCCACTTTACCTGCTGGAGTGTATGAAATAGTTTACAAGTATTTCCATTACCTTATATTGGCATTTGAAATAGTTTATTTAGCCTGTGGTATCCTCACCCATCCTGAAAGTTTTTGGCATCAAGGCCAAGCTGTGTTAAAGGGACAGTATACACTCATTTTCATATAACTGCATGTAATAGACACTACTATAAAGAATAAGATGCACAGATACTGATATAAAAATCCAGTATAAAATGGTTTAAAAACGTACTTAGAAACTTTCAGTTTAGCTCTGTTCAAAAGGCAGTTGGAAAGCCCACTGCAAGTGGGAAATAAGACACTCCCCCCTCCCCCTTCTTTTGCATATGATAAGACCCTTTACACAAACATGGGCAAGCTGGAGAAGGTAGCTGACGGCATTCGAATAAAACTTTGGGGCATGGTTAGGAGTCTGAAAATCAGAGCAATGTTATTTAAAAATAAGCAAAATTATACATTTTTAAAAAAAACAAACTTTATGGGCTTTATAAATAGATCATCTACAAAACATTTATGCAAAGAAAAAATGAGTGTATAATGGTCCTTTAACACAGCCAGTAAAAGAAATTACACTCCCAGTGGATTATAGAAGAGATAAGGTTAAAAAAAAAAAAAAGTTTATTTTCCATTGTTCTCTCCAAGTAGGACAGATATAAGATAAAGAAGCATGTCTATGTACACAATGTGATAAAGTAATGAAATCTGATTATACCTACAAGCTCAACCCATTTTATCAGGTTGTGACTTCAAACACAAAATCAGCTAATTCATATACACAAAAAAGCCTTAAAAAAGCTGCAGCTGCTAAAAAAGTAATTGGAATCACATTAAGGGAAAAACTATTTTATAGTACACTGGCCCTTTAAAGTGTCTCAACAAATTTCTCAGAATCCCTTCCTTCAAGATGGAAACCATCAGGTTGATTCTCCCTCTACTACAGGAGGGACAATTCATGACTACAATAGATCTGAAGGACCCATACCTACAGGTCCCGATTCATCAGGATCACTTTCAGTTCCTGAGATTAGCGTTTCAGGATCAACATTTCAAATGCATAGCTCTGCCTTTTGGCTTAGATACTGCTCCAAGGATATTCACAAAGGTTTTGGGCGCTCTTCTAGCCATAGCCAGATCACAGGGTTTTGCGGTAGCCCCTTACCTTGACGATATCTTGGTTCAGGCTCCATTTTTTCCTCTGGCAGAAGCACATTCGGAAACTCTTCTGAATCTGCTTTTGTCACTTGGTGGTTTTTCTGGGCACTGTCATAGACTCAGTCCGCATGAAGATTTTTCTAACAAATCAAAAACGTTCCAAGCTAATGGCGAGTTGTCTTTCTCTACGGGCCTCTCTCAGACCTTCAGTGGCCCAGTGCATGGAAGCAATTGGACTCATGGTGTCCTGCATGGACATTATTCCTTTTGCCCGATTTTTCAGACCTCTATGGGATCGGGGGTTATCAACTATGTATGCTGAGACAATGGAATGGCGATCATTCTGATCTGTCTTAGGCGATTATGTTGGACATCCTGATGAGAGTCTCTCTTGTTGGCTTTGTCAAGATCACTTGTCGATAGGCACGTGCTTCTTGAGACCGTCTTTGGAGATTGTGACTATGGACTCCAGCCTCTCAGGCTGGGGTGCTGTCTGGGGTCCCAGGAGGGCTCAGGGGCTTTGGTCTCAGGAAGAATCTTCCCTTCCGATCAACATTCTGGAACTCAGAACGATTCACCATGCGTTAAAAGCTTGGCCTCAACTGAGTTCGACCCGATATATAAGATTTGAATCAGACAATATAACCTCATTCGCTTACATCAACCATCAAGGAGGAACAAGGAGTTCCCTGGTGATGAAGGAGGTTTCCTTAATCTTACAATGGGCGGAAGCTCACAACTCTCTTCTGTCAGCCATCCACATTCCGGGGGTGGACAACTGGGAAGCAGATTTTCTCAGCAGACGATCCTTTCATCCAGGAGAATGGTCTCTCCACCCTGAGGTGTTTGCAGAGATTTGTCTCAGATGGGGAATGCCGGAGATCGATCTCATGGCTTCTCGCCTAAATGCCAAGTTACCCAGATACGGGTCGAGATTGAGGGATCCTCAAGCAGAGATAATAGATGCATTTCTTGGAGGTTCAGTCTCATATACCAATTCCCTCTGTTGGCTCTGCTCCCTCGGGTAGTGACTCGCATCAAACAGGAGCAAGTCCCAGTAATTCTAATAGCTCCATCCTGGCCTTGAAGGACCTGGTTTGCAGATCTGGTGAGAATGTCATTGTCTCCTCCTTGGAGGTTAGCTTATCGGAAGGACCTTCTAATTTAAGGCCCCTTCCTACACCAAAATATAGATTCTCTGAGGCTGACTGCGTGGAGATTGAACGTTTAGTTCTGTTCAAAAGAGGATTCTCAGAGAGTGTCATAGACACATTAATCCAGGCTCGTAAGCCAGATACTCGCCACATCTACCATAAGGTGTGGAGGACTTATCTTCACTGGTGTGAGGAACATAGTTTCCCATGGCAGAAAGTGAAAGTTGCTCAAATTTTATCCTTCCTCCAAAACGGCTTGTAGAAGGGTCTATCTGCCAGCTCTCTGAAGGGCCAGATCTCGGCCTTATTGGTCTTGTTGCACAAGAGATTAGCTTATCTTCCGGATGTGCAATCCTTTGTTAAGGCTCTGACTAGAATCAGACCTCTCTTTAAACCTGTTGCTCCACCTTGGAGCCTCAATCTTGTTCTTCATGTTTTGCAACAGGTTTCGTTTGAGCCCATGCATTCTGTTGATATTAAGTTACTATACTGGAAGGTTTCATTTGGCTATTGCCTCAGCTCGCAGAGTCTCTGAGATTTTGGCCTTACAGTGTGATTCCCCTTAACTTGTGTTTCATGCCGACAAGGCGGTGTAACGTAAAAGGTTAGGTTTCCTTCCTTAGGTTGTGTCCGATCGCAACATCAGTCAGGAGATTGTGGTTCTTTCCCTGTGTCCAAATCTTTCATCTACTAAGGAACGGTTGCTCCACAATTTGGATGTGGTTCGCGCCCTGAAGTTTTACCTTCAGACAATTATCATCCTTGTTTGTTCTTTATGCGGGTAAGCGCAGGGGCCAGAAGGCCACTGCAACTTCCTTCTCTTTTTGGTTGAGGAGTATCATTCACTTAGCTTATTAGACAGCGGGTCAGCAGCTTGCTGAGAGGATTACGGCTCATTCCACTAGGGCAGTTGCCTCTTCCTAGGCTTTTAAGAACGAAGCCTCTATGGATCAGAATTGTAAGGCGGCTACTTGGTCTTCCTTACATACTTTTTCTAAATTCTACAAGTTTGATGTGTTTGCTTTGGCTGAAGCAGCTTTTGGGAGAAAGGCTTTGCAGGCTGTGGTGCCCTCAGATTAGGGTCCGCTTTTGGTCCAGTCCTCTGTAGCTTGGGTATTGTTTCCCAACAGTAAGGAATAAAGTCGTGGACTCTTCATGCCTTAGAAAGAAAACAAAAAATTTATGCTTACCAGATAAATTCCTTTCTTTCCTGGTAGGGAGAGTTCACAACCCGCCCGTGTGAATTTTTGTTTGGGTGGCCCCCCTTTTTATTTCTTCTGGCACCTTTATACACTGATGTCTCTCCTACTTTTCCTCGTGTCCTGGGGTGTCTTTGCCTCCTCCTGATGGCCAGGTGTTGTAATCCCAACAGTAAGGAATGAAGTTGTGGATTCTCCCTGCCAGGAAAGAAAGGAAATGATCTGGTAAGCATAAATTTTGTTTTACCAAAGGTGATCTCTTCTGATAACATCAAATTAGGAAAATGTTGCTCTCTTTGTCCTAATCCATGAAATCCTAAAGAAGGGCTCCTGCATAATTTAGATGTAGTGAACGCATTGAAATTCTACTTGAATGCTACAAAGGATTTTAGACAATTCTCTAATTTGTTTATTGATTCTCTAATTCACGCAAAGGCCAGAAGGTCACAGCTGTTACTTTAGCTTCTTGGCTAAAACTCTTGATTCACAAGGCTAACTTTGAGATAGAAACGTCTATCTGAATCATGAAAGAAAAAACTTCTGTTAACAAATCAATCTTAGTTGTCAAAACTGCTTTATCTCGGAGAAAAATAAGATAAGGAGGATCACAGGAAAGAGCTGATGACGCAGAAACTCTTGTAACTGATGAAATTGCTAGTAAAAACTAAATCTGCCAAGAAAGATACTGATATCTAAAGAATGCATTGGTTCAGAGGGTCAAAACGAAACCTGCAGGATACCATTAAGGAAAGATTGAGTTAGTAACAGGACAACTCCTAATTAAAGCCTGAACAAAATTCTGAATGTTAGGTAATTTCACATTTTTTGTGATACAACACAGACAGAGCTTAAATCTAAACCTTTAAAGAGTTTGCAGATAAACCCTTATCCAAACCCTCTTGGAGAAATTAAAGAATCTTAAGAGATCTAAAGAAAATACCAACTGAAGCCATTCTTCTCACACCAGAATAGAAAAAAACTTTCCAAATCTTGTGATACATTTCCTTTAGTAACATGCTTTCTAGTTTAGATTAAGGTTTCTATCACCTCTTCAGAAAAACCTCTCTGCTTCAGAATTAGGTGTTCATTCTTCATTCTTCAAGCCGTCAAGTTGAGAGACTTGAAATCACTATGGGCAGAAGAACTGTTGGAGCCAGTTGAAATAACCACAGAACTGCTAGAGCATTCAGGAGAGGCCATCTCTGGAGAGCCCTGAAGATAGCACAAACTTCTAGGATGTTTACTGGTAACCTTGTCTCCTGACGAGACCAAATTTGCTGTACTCTCCTGGACCTCCATACTGCACCTCAACCTGAAAGACTTGTGTCTACTGATTATTACTGTCCAGTAGACAGACAGACTTTAGTTTATTGGTGGCAGTGAGTTTGGGACTCTTTTCCGAGCCAGCTTATTCGTCATATGGGACTTTTGCTTGAGATATCATGCCCAATTGAGCGTTGTCGGACGGAGCTCTAAGTATGTGCGGCCATTAGGTTCACTGGCCGGCTCCACCCCCTTCATGTCCCTTTAAGAAAAATATAGAAGATTAGTATTTGAACTCATGTCAGCAGACCAAGGGATCTATTTAAGAATGTGTGAGCGGACATGATCCAATATTGCGGATCATGTTCGCTGCACATCGATAAATGCCGACAGCATACACTCTCGGCATTTATCATTGCACCAACAGTTCTTGTGAACTGCTGGTGCAATACCACCCCCTGCAGATTTGCGGCCAATCGGCCGTCAGCAGGGGATGTCAATCAACCCGATCGTATTGGATCGGGTTGATTTCCGGCGATGTCTGTCCACCACCTCAGAGCAGGCGGACAGGTTATGGAGCACATGGGGCATCAAGCTCCATACGGAGCTTGATAAATAGGCCCCCAAGAGTTAAGACAGAAGGCTCTCCTTGTCAAAAACTGACAACGCCAAGTTAAATAATGTCACAAGCTGCAAACGACATTGTAATCTTTATCAACAGAATTATCTGACAACCGTTCAGATAAATTGTCACATCAAAGAGTAGCGGTCACTGTTACACAAGCAATACTATAGCTGGAATAAACAAATAACCCTTAAAAGATGTACTTTCTTCTAAAGGTAAAGTAGTCCTCTAGCAAGGGTATAAATGGCAAAGCCTACCTTTGAAATTTTCCATAAGGTTCCACACTAGCCCTAAGAAAAGGAAAGATCATCTTTAATGCAGAAGTTGGATAGAATACAATGGGGTGTGAATACTTAGGAAATTTTGAGGGAAATATCGTCCCTATTTACATAGAGATGTTCAGGTGATATTTTCTAGTCAGCCTTTTACAGCTATGCTGCATCACTTTCAAGTGCTATTATGTCCCTTTAATATTTATTTTTCTAAATATAATAATGTTATCAAAGTCAGTAGCCACAACTTTAAATATTTACATAGCAGCATTTGTTTAACTTTGCAAAGTTAAAGATTATGCAGTTATGTAACACTATAGGGTTGAGGCTACTGTCTTTAATAACATGATTATATTTAGAAAAATAAACATTTTTTAAAATAAAAAAAGAACATGGAAAAAAAATCTATACAATATTTTAAATTATATGCAATTTCTAGTATAATGCATATTATTTTAACATTGTTTATACAGGCTGCCCTCGTTTTACAACGGTTCAGTTTACACCGTTTCAGAATAACAACCTTTTTTTCCAGTCATGTCACTGATATTGAAAAGCATTGAGAAGCAGTGCATTTATTAAAATAGCCCGTAGGTGGAGCTGTCCGCTTGTGTTGCAGCAAAGCCAAGCAAGCTGAAATTAATCAGTTTAACCAGACCTGAGCTATCGAGCAGATTTCAAAGGATCAAGATCTTCCTGTCCATAAATCAGTCCAGGTTGGAATGCATAGAAAGAACCGTTTGCAGAAAAATGCAAGTGAAGTCTGTGTTGTGTGATTATTTTGTTAGGTTTATAAATGTTTTTGTTCATTTAACTTATTTTAATTATATATTATGTGTTGTGTGATTATTTTATTAGGTTTATAATGCTGTTTAGCATTTAACGTCTTCATTTCAAAGCTTTAAAAATAATGTATTAGGTGTTACTTATGACAATTTTGAGGGGGGCTTGGAACTCCCTCACTTCCCATTGACTTACATTAAAAACTGGGTTTCAATTTACAACCATTCCTTCTGGAACCTAACCCCGGCGTAAACTGAGGGCTACCTTTACATGTATCAACATAGTTACTATAGTTTTAATAGTTTTTGAATAGTTTTAGTAAGGTAGAGATGGCAGACATGACATAGGCATTCTGTGGGAGTTACCTGGGTGTTCCAGGGGAATAACCTGCATTTTAGTAGTGCAATATATTCAAAGCTCTTCCCTGCAGGTTAGGTACAGTTTCAGCCATATTTGTCTCTCCACCTTTTCAGTGGCCAGATTTTCCAGTGTGAGGCAGGTAGTGTAGGTTTAGTTACAGTTAGGCTAGGCATGTATTATTTGGTGTTTTCCTACACAGAAACCTCTTTTTATTTCAGAGAACGCACTGTCTGAAAACTTCAAATACAGCTTCCCCCCTCCGCTGATCGTGCTGGCGATGTTGGCAGACTTTTGCTGAAGCCGCAATGCCTATTATTTCCTATGGCAGACACATTGCCACTTGTCGGCACTTTATTGTTCAGCCCCCTTTTTTGGAATATATCGACAGACCAACGGACTGCGACCCTAGCGAACTCAAGCAGGCAGTTTTTGTTGGTATTTTTGAATATCGGGGCCAGAGAGACGACAGACTCCATTAAAGACCAGGACAGTATTAAAGCTGGTTTGAATGCATAAATAGATCCATACATGAGTTACACAGCTAAATTAGATGTGTAATAGGAGTTTATTTACAAAATTACACTTAAACAAGTGATCAGAGGATCTATTCTTTAAAGGCTGTAAATGTATGGGGATAGTTCTAGTATGCTGCATTTTTTTAATTGAATACAATAAATTAGCAGCCAAATATATACAAGAAAAGGTATAAAAAAAATTGTATCAATACGAGACAAGTACAAATAGAGGCATTTTGGGACTTATAGGGACACGGAACCCATTTTTTTTCTTTTGTGATTCAGATAGAGCATGCAATTTTAAAGTGAAGGTAAATTTTGATGAATGAAAGCCCGATTTTTAAAAATACTATTAAAAATAGGGGCACTTTTATTCATCAAAGTTTAGAAAGCAGACATTTTTATTAAAAACTTACCTTTTCACAGCAAGAGCAGCTCCCCCCACACAGAGATCCTCACTTCACGTCATCAATGACTAATCCGGCTTCCTCCAATCACGGCATGGCCTCAGGCAATGACTCCCCTGGGGGGAAAGCCGTGATTGGAGGAAGCCGGAATAGTCATTGATGACGTGTGAAGAGAGGATCTCCTGGTGGGGGAAGCTGCTCTAGCTGTGAAAAGAACAAAGGTAAGTTTTTAATCAAAACGGCCGCTTTCTAAACTTTGATGAATGAAAGTGCCCCTGTTTTTAATAGTATTTTTAAAAACAGGCTTTCATTCATCAAAGTTTACCTTCACTTTAAGCGACTTTATAATTTACTCCTATTCTCAAATTTTCTTCATTCTCTTGGTATCTTTATTTGAAAAGCAAGAATGTAAGTTTAGATGCCGGCCCATTTTTGGTGAATAAACTGGGTTGTTCTTTCTGATTGGTGGATAAATTCACCCACCAATAAACAAGTGCTGTTCAGGATCTGAACCAAAAATTGGCTGGCTCCTTCGCTTAGATGCTTTCTTTTTCAAATAAAGATAGCAAGAGAACGAAAAAAAATTGATAATAGGAGTAAATTCGAAAGTTGCTTAAAATTGCATGCTCTATCTGAATCACAAAAAAATTTGGGTTCAGTGTCCCTTTAAGGTTACAGTTCGAGAAAAAAAAAAGGGGGAAATACAAGAAGGATTTTAGTGCACATAGGTTTCTCCCATCTGGAATGGAAGAAGCCAGTGTGCATTCGAAAAATACCAAAATGACAGGAATTGCAGATAGGAGAAACATTCCTTAAGTCAGCAATGTTAGAAAAAATCCGGCTCAGAGATAGGAGCCTAAAGTTGTAAAACAATTAAGTGTGCACAATCAAGCAGGGGTTCCCCTAATAGTCTCCACAGAAACACTCAGACAATGACATATAAAGTCTAGTGTGAAAAAGTCTGCTATAATTAAATCTAGCTATGATGTAACAATGTACCTGCTAATGGGTTATATGAGTACAAATGTTGAAACCGTCTTATCTGAAAGGCACCCACCCCACTGAGCTTACCAGCCATAGAACAAACTGTTTTTAGTAGTTTAGTAGTTATCCCATCCAGTGGTGAACACATCAAAGCAGAGGATATAAGTGAGGAGTATCTCCACGACCCAACTGGACGAGACTTGTCCCATGACACTTGTGGCAGGCTTATGACTAACTCCATCACCGGGAGTAATTGTGTCACTATCCTATACTCCAATCTCCCCTCTGTCTCTCTGAAGCAGCTCTCTGAGGGGGAAAATCGGGCCTGAACTCATTTGAGAACTCCTTTCAACAAAGAATCTTAAGAGCACCTCAATTCTTCACCCAACTCCTGGGAGGTAAAGTTTTAGACTGACATACCAGTGAGGTGGGAGGGGTGAAGTGCTCTTGAGAGTTTTGAGAAACTTTGCCTCCTCCTACTGGCCAGGAGTTGAATCCCATGCATAATAAATTGTGGACTCTCACCACCTTGTGAAAGAAAAGCAAAGTATAGCTGTAAAAAGTCATCGTCATTGATCTGTGAAAACACAAAAGCACAAGGCTTCTAACACAAGAGGCCACAAAAAGTGTGTTCCAACATGGCAGCGCTAGTATTAAAATGAAGAAATTCCTGCAATAGGTTAAAATAAAAGAATGGTTTTAAAGAGAGCTTCAGGTACAGGAGGAAAACCAATAACACGGTGAGTAGTGACCATGCTCCTGTAGTTGTACCTAGCAGTTTAATGTCCCTTTAATGTGCTCCCAATAATCAGTTTTACCTGCTGGGTGTGTATTAATCTGTTTACAAATACAGTGGGACCTCGGTTAACGAACGACTCGGTAAACAAAATTTCGGTTTACGAATGAAAATTCTGGGGAAAAAATGCCTCGGTTTACGAATTTTTTTCGCAATACGAACGAATTAATTGGTTTTCAATGCATTCCTATGGGAAACCGTGTTTCAGTTTACGAATTTTTTTCGCAATAAGAAACAAGTGTCCCGGTTTTGGAGCCATTTGCAGCAAGTTGCTGAGCCTTTTGGAGCCATTTGCAGCAAGTTGTGGAGCCTTTTGGAGCCATTTGGAGCCTTTTGGAGCCATTTGGAGCCTTTTGCAGCAGGTTTTGGAGCCTTTTTTCTCACCTCCGGAACGCATTAATTGGTTTTCAATGCATTCATATGGGAAACCATGTTTTGGTTTACGAATTTTTCGCAATACGAAACGTCCCGGAGAACGCATTAAATTCGTAAACCGAGGTCCCACTGTAGTTTGTTTACCTTTGTATGGTCATTTGAAAATGCTGCTGTAAAAGTCAATATAGAGGCAGAAATAAACCTCCCAATGTGGCTTGTATAGCGTCCAGCATCTTTTTATACAACAACCTCTTACCATTGTCCCCCTTTTTATCACGTGTTACATCTGGCCCTCTTTTTGAATCGGATAAAACTTTTCTACTTATCTATTTTAACCTTGTTTTTTAAGAGCTTTATAAGAAAAGATAATATTACAGCATAGGTAAGTTATACAAAAATGTACAAAGTAAATACACTTATAATCTGATCATTGTGTAGAGAACAATAATCTAGCATCACTAATTAGTCCATTTAACAGTATGCAATGTGGACCATTAAGCTCTACATTTTTTTTTAGCACATTAAATTGGAAAGGTAATGATACTTTTCTATCTTATAGTCAAAGAATAATCTCAAAATACAGTCAGATAGCATTGCTAAGTGATAAGTCAACAAAAACAAGGACTGAATTTTAACTTTTTCATTGTTTTACATAAATATACTACACATGTATCCTACCTGGCACATAAACATAATTTATGTAAGAACTTACCTGATAAATTCATTTCTTTCATATTAGCAAGAGTCCATGAGCTAGTGACGTATGGGATATACATTCCTACCAGGAGGGGCAAAGTTTCCCAAACCTTAAAATGCCTATAAATACACCCCTCACCACACCCACAATTCAGTTTAACGAATAGCCAAGAAGTGGGGTGATAAGAAAGGAGCGAAAGCATCAAAAATAAGGAATAGGAATAATTGTGCTTTATACAAAAAAATCATAACCACCACAAAAAGGGTGGGCCTCATGGACTCTTGTTAATATGAAAGAAATGAATTTATCAGGTAAGTTCTTACATAAATTATGTTTTCTTTCATGTAATTAGCAAGAGTCCATGAGCTAGTGACGTATGGCATAGCAGATACCCAAGATGTGGAACTTCCACGCAAGAGTCACTAGAGAGGGAGGGATAAAATAAAGACAGCCAATTCCGCTGAAAAATTAATCCACAACCCAAATCAAAAGTTTAAATTTTTATAATGAAAAAAACTGAAATTATAAGCAGAAGAATCAAACTGAAACAGCTGCCTGAAGTACTATTCTACCAAAAACGGTTTCTGAAGAAGAAAAAACATCAAAACGGTAGAATTTAGTAAAAGTATGCAAAGAAGACCAAGTCGTTGCTTTGCAAATCTGATCAACAGAAGCTTCATTCTTAAAAGCCCAGGAAGTAGAAACTGACCTAGTAGAATGAGCCGTAAACCTCTGAGGCGGGGCTTAACCTAACTCCAAATAAGCAAGATGAATCAAAAAAGCTTTAACCAAAATGCCAAAAAAATGACAGAAGCCTTCTGACCTTTCCTAAAACCAGAAAAGATAACAAATAGTCTAGAAGTCTTTCTGAAATCTGAGTAGCTGCAACATAATATTTCAAAACTCTTACCACATTCAAAGAATGTAAGAATCTTTCCAAAGAATTCTTAGGATTAGGACACAAGGAAGGGACAATAATTCCTTTACTAATGTTGTTAGAATTGACAACTTTAGGTAAAAATTGAAATGAAGACAGCAAAACCACCTTATCCTGATGAAAAATCAGAAAAAGGAGACTCACAAGAAAGAGCAGATAATTCAAAAACTGTTCTAGCAGAAGAGACGTCTAAAAGGAACAATACTTTCCATGAAAGTAATTTAAATGTCCAAAGAAAGCATATTCTCAAACGGAAGAGCCTGTAAAGCCCTCAGAACCAAATTAAGACTTCAAGGAGGAGAAATTGGCTTAATGACAGGATTGATATGAACCAAAGCCTGAACAAAACAATGAATAACAGAAAGATTAGTAAATTTTTCTGTGAAAACAGCACAGAAAAAGCAGAGATTTGTCCTTTCAAGGAACTTGCAGACAAAAACCCTTATCCAAACCATCCTGAAGAAACTATAAAATCCTAGGAATTCTAAAAGAATGCCAAGAGAATTTATGAGAAGAGCATCATGAGATGTAAATCTTCCAAACTCGATAATAAATATTACTAGACACAGATTTACGAGTCTGCAACATAGTATTACTCACTGAGTCAGAGAAACTTCTATGACTAAGTACTAAGCGTTAAATTTCCATACCATCAAATTAATAATTTGAGTTCCTGATGGAAAAAAACGAATGTTAAGATATAAGGTCTGGCCTTAAATGGAAGTGACCAAGATTGGCAACTGGACATCCGAACAAGAACCATATACCAAAACCTGTGCGGCCATGCTGGAGCCACCAGAAACACAAAAGATTGCTCCCTGATGATTTTGAAAATCACTCTAAAAAGAAGAACCAGAGGCGAAAAAATATAGGCAGATTGATAACTCCAAGGAAGTGTCAATGCATACACTGCTTCCGCCTGAGGATCGCCGGACCTGAATAGGCCCCTGGGAAGTTCCTTGTTTAGATGAGATGCCATCAGATCTATTTCTGGAAGCCCTCACATCTGAACAATTTGAAAAAAACACATCTGGGTAAAGAGACCATTCTTCCGGATGTAAAGCTTGATTGACAGAGATAATCCGCTTCCCAATTGTCTATACCTGGGAAATGGACCACAGAAATTAGACAGGAGCTGGATTTAGCCCAAGCAAATATCCGAGATACTTCTTTCACAGCCTAAGGACTGAGAGTCCCACCCTGATGACTGACAAATGCCACAGTTTTGAAATTGTCTGTCTGAAAAACAATAAACGTCTCTTTCTTCAAAAAGAAGCCAAAAACTGAAGAACTCTGAGAAATGCACAGAGTTCCAAAATATAAAATGGTAATCTCGCCTCCTGAGATTTCCAAACCCCTTGTGCTGACAGAGATCCCCAGATCCTCCCAACCTAAAAGACTCGCATCTGTAGTGATCATGGTCCAGGTTGAATGAACCAAAGAGACCTGTAGATGATGGTGATCTAACCACCAAATCAAAGATAGTTAAACATTGGGATTCAAAGATATAAAAAGTGAAATCCTAGAATCCCTGCACCATTAATTCAGCATAAAAAACTGGAAATGTTTCCTATGAAAATGAGCAAAGGGAATCGAATCCAATGCTGCAGCCATGAGACCTAAAACTTCCATGCATATATAGCAACTGAAGGAAATCATAGAGACTGAAGGTTCCGACAAACGGAAACCAATAAAATTGTCACTTGTCTGTTAGAGACAGAGACATTGACACAATCTATCTGGAAACGTAAAAAAGGTGACCCTTGTGTGAGGAATCAAGGAGCTTTTGATAAAAAGATCCTCTAACCATGTCTTGAAGAAACAACAAAAGTTGAATCATATGAGATTCCGCAGAACGAAAAGACTGAGCCAGTGCCACAAGACCGTCAAAATAAGGAAACACTGAGAACCTTGAAAAGATTCTTAGAGCTGTCGCTAGACCAGAAGGAAAAGCAACAAATTGTCAATGCTTGTCAAAAAAAGAGAATCTCAGAAAATGAAAATAATCTGAATGAAAACAGAAAATGAAGATATGCATCTATTGTATGTATTGTAAACAAATAATGCCATCACTGACCAAAAAGGCAGAATAGACCATATAAACACCTTTCTAAAAGATGGTACACTTATATGATATTTCAAAAAAGATTTTCTATCTTTGGGACAATGAATAGTTTTGAATAAAACCCCCAAACCCTGTTCCTAAAATGGAACTGGTATAAATACCCCAGAAAACTCCAGGTCTGAGCAGCGCCTTGAGCCCCAACGGGTGACCAGCCGTGCTTCACAAGTACCCAATACATATAGGACTGAAACACACTTCAGGAAAGTATGAGCCTTACTGGAATAGCCGGAATATGTTAGAGAAAAAGAGACTTCTCACAGAAGGTTTTACTTTGAATCCTATTCTGTACCCAAATCTAAGAAGTTTGGACCGAATTGAACCAAAATTTAAAAAAAGTCTTAACCTGCCCCTTACCAGCTAAGCTGGAATAAGAACCGCACCTACATGCAAATTTGGGGAGCTGAATTTGAACTTTTAAATGGCTTAAATTGAATGAAGAAAACTTCCAATTATAAACATGTCACTTGGGGAAGAATTTAGGACTCCGTTCCTTAGTAAGAACAAAAACTAATATAAGCTTAAAATTTAGTCTTAGAACTCAGTCTTGAAGCCCAGAGTAACAGTTGAAGAATTGAATCCAATTGTGAATCAAATAATTGATTACCTTGGAAAAAAAGAAATATGGAATTTAGAAATCAAATCAGCATTCCAAGATTGAAATCACAAAGTTCTTCTAGCTAAAATAGCTAAAGACATAGATTAAACCTCATTTGCGAAAATATAAAAAAAATGACGACACAAATGAAATTATTAGCATGTTGATCAACTCAAGAATGCTAAACAAATCATAATCCGATACTTGTTGCACTAAAGTATCCAACCAGAAAGTTGAAACAGTTGCAACATCAGCCAAATAAATTACAGGTCTAAGAAAAGTACCTGAAAATAAATAATTTTCCTTAAATAAGATACAAGTTTCCCATCTGAAGGAAAAAAAAACATAATTTATGTAAGAACTTACCTGATAAATTAATTTCTTTCATATTGGCAAGAGTCCATGAGCTAGTGACATATGGGATATGCAATCCTACCAGGAGGGGCAAAGTTTCCCAAACCTCAAAATGCCTATAAATACACCCCTCACCACACCCACAATTCAGTTTAACGAATAGCCAAGCAGTGGGGTGATAAAGAAAGGAGTAGAAAGCATCAACAAAGGAAATTTGGAAATAATTGTGGTTTATACAAAAAATCATAACCACCATAAAAAGGGTGGGCCTCATGGACTCTTGCCAATATGAAAGAAATTAATTTATCAGGTAAGTTCTTACATAAATTATGTTTTCTTTCATGTAATTGGCAAGAGTCCATGAGCTAGTGACATATGGGATATCAATACCCAAGATGTGGAGTCTTCCACTCAAGAGTCACTAGAGAGGGAGGGAAAAAAATAAAAACAGCCATATTCCGCTGAAAAAATAATCCACAACCCAAAAAATAAGTTATTTTCACTTTTGAAAGAAAAAAACTTAAATCAAAAAGCAGAAGAATCAAACTGAAACAGCTGCCTGAAGAACTTTTCTACCAAAAACTGCTTCAGAAGAAGCAAATAGATCAAAATGGTAGAATTTAGTAAATGTATGCAAAGAGGACCAAGTTGCTGCTTTGCAAATCTGATCAACTGAAGCTTCATTCTTAAAAGCCCACGAAGTGGAGACTGATCTAGTAGAATGAGCTGTAATTCTCTGAGGCGGGGTTTGACCCGACTCCAAATAAGCTTGATGAATCAAAAGTTTCAACCAAGAAGCCAAGGAAATAGCAGAAGCTTTCTGACCTTTCCTAGGACCAGAAAATAAAACAAATAAACTGGAAGTCTTCCTGAAATTTTTAGTAGCTTCCACATAATATTTCAAAGCTCTTACCACATCCAAAGAATGTAAGGATCTCTCCAAAGAATTCTTAGGATTAGGACACAAGGAAGGAACAACAATTTCTCTATTAATGTTGTTAGAATTCACAACCTTAGGTATAAATTGAAAAGAAGTCCGCAAAACTGCCTTATCCTGATGATAAATCAGAAAAGGAGGGGGGGGCGGAGCTAGCCATCAAGAGGAGAGGACGTGCTGCGGCAGAGCTCCTGCTTATTCAAACATAAAAAGTTATTTTCCTGCACTAAAAAGTTATTTTTCTGAGCCTAATACCCCCGGTAAAAGACTTTAAAAACTTGCCACATAATCTATAGTGTTTTTTATTACCCTGAGGCAACTTACTACGGACTTTCTTCCCATTTCCTACCTGCCTCTATCTCGTTAAAAGCCCGACTACAACAAACCCAGACAGCTGCCGCATTACAAGAGGCTCTTTACAAATAAGCTCCGGAGGGTCGGGCCCCGCTCCGGAGCTATAGCCAGCCTTGGGCGCACCCTCTGAGAAGAACTCACACGGCTGTGGTGTGTACCGGGGGATTCCTCTGCCTGAACCAGACCGTCTTCCGCTTAGCGGTCTCCTAGTCCTGGTGCTGTTACCCGGTGAGGCAAGCCCTGAAGACATTCTACTTGGGGCTCTGGTGGCCAGCTTACCTCAAGCTATCCGGCTACGGGAGAAGGACGACTCCCGATCTTGTACGGCCCAGCCAACTTGTCGGAGGCCACTGCCGGTGAAGAGTTCTGGACTTACCGGGTATCCCGTGCCTGATCGTGACCTGTGAGGATCTAGACCCAGGACCGCGATGCTGCCGCTACAGAGGACAGACCAGCTGACAGTTGGAGGAGATCGTTGTGGCAGAGAATCTGCTCCAGGCCTCTTCCTGCCCTCCATATTGGCGCGAGTGGCGGCCATCTTGGGAGGCCTCTTATCCCGACACAGCCCAGACAGGTCCCCACGTGGCGCTTTGCACAGTGCCGCAGATTCTAGGAGTCACTACTTGTGCCTTCACATTGATCGGACAGGCAGCGGAGGAGATCATCGGTTCCACACTGGGGTGAGATCGCGGCTGTTAAGCTGCCTTATTTTTATTAGCACACACTCTGATCTGCCCACCTTACTACCCCGGCAGCCCACAGGATATAACCACAACCCAGTAAAACACAACTGCCTAAGAGGGATCCTGACCCTATTAACACTTGTCAAGTTTTTATAGTGTTTGAGTCTGGAGGCACCATCCCCACCCTCCCCATAAGCCCGGCATTGTGTCACCACGTCTGATCATTACAAGTGTGCAACGCTCTGCAGGAGGGGAATTTGGTTAGCGCAAAGGCATACTTTCATCTACCCTACCAAGAGGCCTGGCCATTTGAGGTTTAACGATCCCCCTTGTTAATCACAATAACTACTAACTCATTTCACACAGTCCTGATAAGCCTCTAAATACCCACTAATTTTTCCTCCTCTGTAACTGGGGCTACAGTACATCTGAGCCTAGATCAAGCTTCACCCCCCAGGGTAATCCACACTAGGGTAGATTTCTCTCAGGTCTGTCTCTCACTCCCAAAGTACCTTTGTGCTCACTTGGACTATCATACACCTTGGGAACCCATACCAATCTGCCTACCTTGGCGCCTGATCAGAATCTATTAGAACATTAGACTGTTTCATTAACTGGTCAAGTGCTGCTGCGTCAGCTTATATATCTTTGGGCCCCAGGTCTAAAGTGGAGTGTTATATCTTTTCACTGTTAGCCTAACAACTATTTTCTTTTTGCAGGTCTACTTTAATATAATAAGTCCTAGCTGTTAACCAGACAAGTGAACTTTTCAGCATTATCCCCTCAAAACTCTCGCTTTCTGGCCTAGTTAGTCTAGGTTGGTCACCTCCACTTCCCCTTTCCCCTTCCTTCGGGTCGTATCCCCCTTCCCTGAGTTGAGAGGGGCTGCTAAGGTTCTCAGTTGATTGCTATCTTGAGTTAGCCTGCTCATACTTTGTATTTTACATTTTTATCTTCTGTTTGGTACCCTAAAAGTTTGGCTCCTGGTTGTTTGTCCCTCACCTCCCCGCTCCCACCCAGCCTGTCTGGGTGGGTCACTTCCAATCCCCTTTCCCCTTCCTTTTGGGTCGTATCCCTTAGTTTCCCTGAGGTGAGGGGCCAGTTTAGGCGCCCATCACGCCTGCAACAGCTGTGCACTACGTTTACTATGTAGTTTTTTCTAACAAGTGCTGTCCAGCCCCGCTCTGCTGATATAGTATGTTAGCCTAAAAAAAAAAAAATTATATCCTTATGTGCTATTAACAATTCTTTTTTCCCTCAAACAGCGGTACATACTTCTCTATTTACAGTGGTCTCTTGCTCCCCTTGGACACAACATTCGGCTATTAACCTACAAAATGCCTCATTCCATGAGGAAGCATTTAAAATCGAACCCAAAACCTAAAAAGACAGTGTTCGACCACTTTGCTCATTCTGCTAAAGAGTCTGCCCCTCTTCCGAGTGCCAAAATAATTGAACCTGATTCTCAAGATGAAGAGTCTCAGTCCAGCATACAGTCTACAGCCGTCTCGCAGCACTTACCGAGTCCTGGCATCTCAGACCAGGTCCATCACCCAAGAGATTCAACGTAGTTCTGCAGAACTGAAAAAGGAGATATCTGAAATTGGAGATAGGGTCGATGCATTGGAAAGAAAGCAGGATGACCAGGCAGTTGACCAATCTAATATCCTGGCCTATGCTGAAAATTTAGCAGAGCAGATCTCACAGCTGGAAGCCAAACTGGCTGATGTGGAGGACAGATCGAGGCGCAACAACATACGCTTCCGAGGCGTCCCAGAGTCTGTATTACCTGCTGACATACATGGTTATCTTCAGGATCTCTTTCGGGAACTGATAGGTGCACCAGAGGGCCTGACCAGCACCATGGAGAGAGCCCATAGGGCTCTCCGCCCCAGGACGATGAGCTCAGACAAGCCTAGAGACATCATTGCATGCTTCCACAGCTTCCTTTACAAGGACAGACTTTTACAAGCAGCTTACAAAAAGCCGAACCTCAGTGGAAGGTTTGAGGGTGTCCAGCTTCTGCCCGATTTGTCGGCCCACACCCTTCAACAGAGACAACATTTCCAGCCAGTCACTTCTGTTCTACGCAAGGCCAACATCAGATACCGCTGGGGTTTCCCAACAAGGCTCCTCATAACTAAAGATAACCAGAATGTTGTAATCACCACACCTTCTCAGGGTCTGACTCTCCTCTCCTCTTGGGGTTTACTGATGGAGCCCTTAAACACGCGGGCCCAACCCCCGACCAACCTAAGAGCCTCTGCTCCAGAATGGTCAGCCAAGGACCAGAGAACAAAGAGACCCAGGATGCTCCAACCATGAGACCCTGATGAGCAACCTGAGACAACTTCTTAGTCCTTATGGGGAGCACAGAGGTTCCTTATAACTTAGCCTTAATTTTTATGGTTCAAATAAGGAGTAACCACACCCAAAACTCAAGTTTTTTTTGGTTCGTTCTCAAATTATGTTTACTTAACAAGTTGTATGTTATACTATGTGAATAAGTTGTTCGCTGTTATTCAATCACCTATGTTTAGCACTTTAGACTAAGTTATTTCTAGACTTAGAACTCTCTAGATTTGTTGATCTATGTTGACCAGACACTGTTGTGTTAGCACTTAATATTAAATTATTGTTTGTTTCAGAGCGGGGCTGGCGTTTTCACCCTGTTGCGCTAGCTCCTGAGCCATAGGCTCCCCCCCACATTGAAGCCCATGTTCGACCTCTTTTGAGGTGGACTATTTCCACCACTCTTGAGGCACTCTTTAGTGTCTCCCTCTACTTTTCCTTCCCTACCCCCCCTTCCCCCCCCCCTTTTTTTTGTCCTCCAGGGCAAAAACTCAGGTTTCATATATTCTGACCCTAATTGCTAGGTTCCATGGCTAGTTCTTCCTTAAGATTCCTTACCCATAATGTTAGAGGGCTCAATACGCCATTCAAAAGAAGTCTCCTATTACGCTCCCTGAAGCATCATAATCCTGATGTCGCCTTTCTTCAGGAGACTCATTGGCTAGCAGACGAGCCACTTAGGCTCTCCTCTAAGACATACACACACATAGAACATGCCCCCTTTTCTAAAAAAGGCTAGAGGCACAGCTATCCTGTTACACAAAAGACTTGCTTTTGAGCCCATTCTGTCCATCAAAGACCCACAGGCCAGGTATATTATCTTGGTCTGCAGGCTTAATCATGTGCTGTACACGTTAGTTTCTATCTACCTACCCAATTCGAAGCAACCTAAGTATCTGAAACATATCCTCCATGTAATTGCTCAGTACCAACAGGGTAGGGTTATACTCTCGGGAGACTTTAACATGGTCTGGGACCCGACTGTAGACAGAAAGTCCCCAGTCTCACATAAGAATCACTCTGCAGCAGAGAGACTAGCCACTAGATTCCGCACCCTCATGGCCAGCTTAGGCTATTACGACATTTGGAGGGCTATCCACCCCAGAGACCGAGACTATACACACTTCTCACACTCACACTGCCAATACTCCAGACTGGACTACATATTCTCGACAGCAGACGCGCTTGACCTCACCACTAAAGCTCTAATATCCCTGAGTCCCTGGTCTGACCATGACTGTGTCATAACTGATCTGATTTCTACTAATTCTGTGTGAACTAGAGCCCCCTGGCGCATGCCGCACACCCTCCTTCATGACATTCCTTTCAGAGAAAGTCTACGCACAGAAATTAACCACTTTATACATGCTAATGATAATTCTCAAGTTGGTGACGACTCCCTCTGGGGAGCAGCAAAAGCGACCATAAGGGGGATTATGATTTCTAAACAGGCCATTCTCAGAAAACAGGCGGGACTCTCGTTATCGCAAGCCTACATTAAATTGAGATCTTTAGAAGCCCAGAACAGAGCCAAGCCCCTTCACTCCCTAACAGGCCAGATAATTGACCTTAAAAACCATATCTCACACATTGAGCTCAAGAGAACTCAGGATAATCTAACTAGGCTAAAGCAACTGTATTACTACAAGAGTAATAAGGCGGATACTCTCCTGGCCAATAAAATCAGAAATAGGACCTGTGCGTCGCGTATCCATAGCATTACCGCAGCTAACTCCCTGCTAAAAATCCCTACGCAGATTGGAGAGGCTTTTGCTGGATATTACTCCAATCTCTATAATATAGACAAGTCCGAAAGTCCCCAATCGACTCCAGCCGAGAAAATACGCAAATATCTACAGACCTTGAACCTGCCGTCCCTCTCACCCGATCAAAGAGACTCCTTAACCTCCCCATTTTCAATTAGGGAAGTACAGCAAGTAATCAGGAATTCAAAATCTTTTAAAGCACCAGGCCCAGACGGATTCCCCGTACACTTTTACAAAACCTTCTCCCAAGAACTCTCCCCACTACTTCTCAGACTTTATAATTTAGCCCGGGAGGAGGGTAAGTTTAAGGAATAATTTCTGGAAGCCACCATCATAACAATTCCCAAACCCAATAAAGACCCGACCCTTTGTGCTAGCTACAGGCCAATTTCCTTAATCAACACCGATATCAAATTTTACTCGAAACTCTTAGCTAACCGCATAGCCACTCTACTCCCCCACTTGATCAACCCAGACCAGGTGGGATTTATCCCAAGGAGAGAGGGTCCAGACAATACTAGAAGGTTATTGAATGTTATGAGTCTCTCCTCCAGCCTTCACAAGCCCTTGGCGGTCATATCGTTGGACGCCGAAAAAGCCTTTGATCGGGTAAGATGGCGGTTCCTATGGGAAGTACTTGAAAATTATCACTTCCCTGGTTGCATTATTAGAGCAATAAAAGCCCTATACTCTTCCCCCTCGGCATCAGTTAGGGGTCTCGGTTTCCAGACTCGTCCATTCGCTATATCCAATGGGACCAGGCAGGGCTGTCCTTTGTCCCCCCTGCTTTTTGCCCTGGCCATAGAGCCCCTGGCCGAACAGATCAGGTCTGACCCTCACATGGGCGGTATTACCCTCTGTGGCACCAAGCATAGTATCGCTTTATTTGCGGATGACATTACCCTCTTCTCATCCGACCTTACAATTACCCTTCCTAGGCTCATGCACATAGTGGAGGAGTTCAACGCCCATTCCTATTATAAGTTAAATATTTCCAAAACAGAGATATATACCCAAGGGTTCGGTAGCACAGCCTTAAACCCGCTTAAAGCCAAATATCCTTTCCGGGGGTCGGAAACATCAGTACTGCACCTAGGAGTCAAACTCTCCGATGACCTGCCCCGAGTCCTCTCTTGTCGGAGCTTCGCTCCCTGAATAAGAGTTGGAATCTATCCCATGTTTCGTGGATGGGGCGCATTGCTGCCCTAAAGATGTCCTTCCTACCCCGACTTACATACCTATTCCGCTGCCTCCCTATTAGGGTACCCAGACAAATACTTCTATAATTCCAAAGCGAATTTGTCAAACATATTTGGCAGGGCAGGCCTCCCAGAGTGGCACAGAGAGTGCTTCAACTGCCTCGGGCGTGGCTCTCCCTCGATACTGAGATATTACGAGGGCGCAATGCTCACCCACATCTCACAATGGGGAGTCAAGCAGTCTTCCTGCAAATGGCACTCCATTGAACAAGCCTCGTTACCTTTCCTGCTAAACTTACAGGATTTAATCTGGACTCCACCGCACCACTGGAGGAAACTCCAGCTCCTGAATCCCATTAACCGGGAATGCCTACACTTCTGGGATAGGATTTGACATTGTGGCCACGTCTCTCCACATCCTTCACCTATCACCTCCCTGCCGGGACTGTTGTCGGGTCTGCAGGACACTCACCCGATGAAGTGGGCTCAGATGGGAGTCAACACGGTCTCAGATCTATGGCTTCCTTCTCCAAAGGTTGGTTTCCGACCTATCTCTCAGCTGGACACAGAACGGGTCATCCCACAATACTTGAAGTTTGAATACCATAGGATTAAAAGCTTCCTCTCCAGTTGGGGCTTCAAACCGTCGTTGTCTCGCCCCTTAACCCAATGGGAATCCACATGGATTCAGGGAGATAGGCTTATTAGACCTCTCTCCCATCACTATAACCTTCTGGGTCTTGCCTTGCAATCGGGTAAGGCAGCCCATCTTTTGAAGTGGGAATCCCTACTTAGTAAGACTTTTACAGGCGACATCTGGGGGCGTACCTTTGAACGTACCCAGAAAGCCATTCACTGTACAACCTTATTTGAGACATATTACAAACTGCTGGCTCACTGGTACTATGTCCCTGTTAGACTGGCAAAAATCTTCCCCTCTACGTCTCCTCACTGCTGGAGAGGATGCGGCCAGAGAGGTGACTCTTTGCATATATGGTGGGAATGTACCAAACTTCGCCCCATTTGGACCAGATATTTCCGGGTGCTTTCCAGACTGGGTATATCCCTAGGTAGCGCGCCAACAGTAGCTCTACTTCATATCGGGGTGCATGCCCTGCCTAAGCATCATGCATACATCTGTATCCATCTCTTTATGTCCATAAAACATTTAATTGCCTGTGACTGGAAGAAAGAATCCCCCCCCACTTGGTCTAGGGTTTGCTCCCATATGGCCTACCTTTACACCATGGAGAAAGATATATTCTATAAACTGGGTAATTCTGACCTCTTCGAGTTGACCTGGACAGACTGGAAAGATTCCTTTGACACAATCTGGAAGCCTAATGTGTTGACTTCAGTTAATTAGACATCATAGACTGCTAGCTCGGACATGTGATGGGTGTATCTCACTAATGACATCTCTTTTCACCTGATACTCTCCCTCTAGAACCCCCCCTCCTCCCTCCCCTCCTCCCTTTCTATACCCTCTCTTGGACTAGTGTACTTAGGGGCCTTTGAGTCCCCTCCCATTAAGTATCTGTTACCTTAAGCATTTTCTATTATTTGTTAATTTGGATATTGTTTTCGCTGTATGGGGTTGCCTTAACCACTGAAGAACTATGATGTAATGGGGCAGGTTTATTCCCCTCCCTCTTTTTGATAACCCCTTGACTTGTACCTTTGATTCAGCGTCAATAAAGTTTTTGAAAATTTAAAAAAAAAAAAAATCAGAAAAGGAGACTCACAAGAAAGAGCAGATAGCTCAGAAACTCTTCTAGCAGAAGAAATAGCCAAAAGGAACAACACTTTCCAGGAAAGTAGTTTAATGTCCAAAGAATGCATAGGCTCAAATGGAGGAGCCTGTAAAGCCTTCAGAACCAAATTAAGACTCCAAGGAGGAGAAATTGATTTAATGACAGGCTTAATACGAACTAAAGCCTGTACAAAACAGTGAATATCAGGAAGAATAGCAATCTTCCTGTGAAATAAAACAGAAAGAGCGGAGATTTGTCCTTTCAAGGAACTTGCAGACAAACCCTTATCCAAACCATCCTGAAGAAACTGTAAAATTCTAGGAATTCTAAAAGAATGCCAGGAGAATTTATGAGAAGAACATCATGAAATGTAAGTCTTCCAAACTCTATAATAAATCTTTCTAGAGACAGATTTACGAGCTTGTAACATAGTATTAATCACTGAGTCAGAGAAACTTCTATGACTTAGAACTAAGCGTTCAATTTCCATACCTTCAAATTTAATGATTTGAGATCCTGATGGAAAAATGGACCTTGAGATAGTAGGTCCGGCCGAAACGGAAGTGGCCAAGGCGGGCAACTGGACATCCGAACCAGATCCGCATACCAAAACCTGTGTGGCCATGCTGGAGCCACCAGCAACACAAAAGACTGTTCCATGATGATTTTGGAGATCACTCTTGGAAGGAGAACTAGAGGCGGAAAGATGTAAGCAGGTTGATAACACCAAGGAAGTGTCAGCGCATCCACTGCTTCCACCTGAACATCCCTGGACCTGGACAGGTATCTGGGAAGTTTCTTGTTTAGATGAGAGGCCATGAGATCTATCTCTGGAAGCCCCCACATCTGAACAATCTGAGAAAACACATCTGGATGGAGAGACCACTCCCCTGGATGTAAAGTCTGGCAGCTGAGATAATCCGCCTCCCAATTGTCTACGCCTGGGATATGCACCGCAGAGATTAGACAGGAGCTGGATTCCGCCCAGGCAAGTATCCGAGATACTTCTTTCATAGCTTGGGGACTGTGAGTCCCACCCTGATGATTGACATAAGCCACAGTTGTGATATTGTCTGTCTGAAAACAAATGAACGGTTCTCTCTTTAGTAGAGGCCAGAACTGAAGAGCCCTGAGAATTGCACGGAGTTCTAAAATATTTATTGGTAATCTCGCCTCTTGAGATTTCCAAACCCCTTGTGCTGTCAGAGATCCCCAAACAGCTCCCCAACCTGAAAGACTCGCATCTGTTGTGATCACAGTCCAGATTGGGCGAACAAAAGAAGCCCCTTGAACCAAACAATGGTGATCTATCCACCATGTCAGAGAGTGTCGTACATTGGGATTCAAGGATATTAATTGTGATATCTTTGTATAATCCCTGGACCATTGATTCAGCATACAAAGCTGTAGAGGTCTCATGTGAAAACGAGCAAAGGGGATTGCGTCCGATGCTGCAGTCATGAGACCTAAAACTTCCATGCACATAGCCACTGAAGGGAATGACTGAGACTGAAGGTGCCGGCAGGCTGCAACCAATTTTAAACGTCTCTTGTCTGTTAGAGACAGAGTCATGGACACTGAATCTATCTGGAAGCCTAAAAAGGTGACCCTTGTCTGAGGAATCAAGAAACTTTTTGGTAAATTGATCCTCCAACCATGTTTCCGAAGAAACAACACTAGTTGATTCGTGTGAGATTCTGCAGTATGTAAAGACTGAGCTAGTACCAAGATATCGTCCAAATAAGGAAACACCGCAATACCCTGTTCTCTGATTACAGATAGTAGGGCACCCAGAACCTTTGAAAAGAATCTTGGAGCTGTTGCTAGGCCAAATGGAAGAGCAACAAATTTGTAGTGCTTGTCTAGAAAAGAGAATCTCAGAAACTGAAAGTGTTCTGGATGAATCGGAATATGAAGGTATGCATCCTGCAAGTCTATTGTGGACATATAATGTCCTTGCTGAACAAAAGGCAGAATAGTCCTTATAGTTACAATCTTGAAAGTTGGTACTCTTACATAACGATACAAAATTTTCAGATCCAGAACTGGTCTGAACAAATTTTCTTTCTTTGGTACAATGAATAGGTTTGAATAAAACCCCAAACCTTGTTCCTGAAGAGGAACTGGCATGATTACCCCTGAAGACTCCAGGTCTGAAACACACTTCAGAAAAGCCTGAGCTTTTACTGGATTTACAGGGATGCGTGAGAGAAAAAAATCTTCTCACAGGAGGTCTTACTTTGAATCCTATTCGATACCCTTGAGAGACAATGCTCTGAATCCAATGATTTTGGACAGATTTTATCCAACAATCCTTGAAAAACCTTAAACTGCCCCCTACCAGCTGCGGACTTAGGGGCAGACTTTGGTTTCCTAAATAGCTTGGATTTATTCCAATTTGAGGAAGGCTTCCAACTGGAAGCAGATTCCTTGGGAGGAGGATTGAGTTTTTGTTCCTTATTCTGACGAAAGGAAAGAAAACGGTGAGAAGCCTTAGATTTACCCTTAGGTTTTTTATCCTGAGGCAAAAAAACTCCTTTTACTCCAGTGATAGTTGAAATAATAGAATCCAACTGAGAACCAAATAAATTATTACCTTGGAAAGAAAGAGATAGTAATCTAGATTTAGATGTCTTATCAGCATTCCAAGATTTAAGCCACAAAGCTCTTCTAGCTAATACAGCTAAAGACATGGATCTAACATCAATTTTGATAATATCAAAAATTGCATCACAAATAAAATGATTAGCATGTTGCAGTAAGCGAACAATGCTAGATATGTCAGAATCCAATTCATGTTGCGCTAAATTTTCCAACTAGAAAGTTGATGCAGCCGCAACATCACCCAAAGAAATAGCAGGTCTGAGAAGATGACCTGAATATAAATAGGCCTTCCTTAGATAAGATTCAAGTTTCCTATCTAAAGGATCCCTAAAGGAAGTGCTATCTTCCATAGGAATAGTGGTACGTTTAGCAAGAGTAGAAATAGCCCCATCAACTTTGGGGACCTTTTCCCAAAACTCTATAGATTTTGCTGGTAAAGGATACAATCTCTTAAACCTTGAAGAAGGAATAAAGGAAGTACCTGGCTTATTCCATTCCCTAGAAATCATATCAGAAATAGCCTCAGGAATGGGGAAAACACCTGGGGAAACCACAGGAGGTTTAAAAACAGCATTTAAACGTTTATTAGACTGAACGTCAAGAGGACTGGTTACCTCAATATCCAAAGTAATTAACACTTCTTTTAATAAAGAACGTATATACTCTATTTTAAATAAATAAGTAGATTTGTCAATGTCAATATCTGAGGAAGGATCTTCTGTTTCAGATAGATCCTCATCAGAAGAGGATGAATTATTATGTTGTTGGTCATTTGAAATTTCATCAGCTAAATGAGAAGTTTTAAAAGACCTTTTACGTTTATTAGAAGGTGAAAATGCAGACAAAGCCTTCATAATAGAATCAGAAACAAATTCTTTAAAATTTACAGGTATATCATGCACCTTAGAAGTTGAAGGAACTGCAACTGGCAATGTACTATTACTGATAGAAACACTATCTGCATGTAAAAGTTTATCATGACAACTATTACAAATGACAATCGGTGGAATAATTTCTACAATTTTACAACAAATGCACTTAACTTTGGTAGAGCCAATGTCAGGCAGCAATGTTCCAGCAGAAACTTCAGAGGCAGGATCAGATTGGGACATCTTGCTCAATGTAAGAGAAAAAAACAACATATAAAGCAAAATTATCTATTTCCTTAAATGACAGTTTCAGGAATGGGAAAAAATGCAAAAGCATAGGCCTCTTGATAGAAAAGAAAGCAGGAGGCAAACAACAATGGGGTATTGAAATAATGAAGAAAAATTGGCGCCAAGTATGACGCACAACGTAACGTAAACTTTTTTGGTGCCAAAAATGACCGGAAATGACACACTTGCGTCACTAATGACGCCACCGTGTGAAAGGTCTCGGCGTCACGTATGACTCCGGAAATGACAAAGTTGCGTCAAAAAGAAAGCAGGAGGCAAACAACAATGGGGTATTGAAATAATGAAGAAAAATTGGCGCCAAGTATGACGCACAACGTAACGTAAACTTTTTTGGTGCCAAAAATGACCGGAAATGACACACTTGCGTCACTAATGACGCCACCGTGTGAAAGGTCTCGGCGTCACGTATGACTCCGGAAATGACAAAGTTGCGTCAAAAACGTATTTTTCCACGCCAAAAAAGTTTGCGCCAAAAATGACGCAATAAAGTCTAACATTTGACGCACCCATGGGCCTAATACCTGCAAATGCAAAAAGTAGTCAAATTGAAAAAGACTAAACCAGGTAAGAAATAAATTTCTTAAAGTGTTTATATTCCCAAATATGAAACTGACAGTCTGCAGAAGGAAATACATGAACCTGACTCATGGCAAATATAAGTACAATACATATATTTAGAACTTTATATAATTGCATAAAGTGCCAAACCATAGCTGAGAGTGTCTTAAGTAAATGAAAACATACTTACCAAAAGACACCCATCCACATATAGCAGATAGCCAAACCAGTACTAAAACAGTTCTTAGTAGAGGTAATGGTAAATTTGAGAGTATATCGTCGATCTGAAAAGGGAGGTAGGAGATTAATCTCTACGACCGATAACAGAGAACCCATAAAAAAGACCCCCATTAGAGAAATCATAGTATTCAATAGGTGATACTCCCTTCACGTCCCTCTGACATTCGCTGTACTCTGAGAGGAATCGGGCTTCAACAATGCTGAGAAGCGCATATCAACGTAGAAATCTTAGCACAAACTTACTTCACCACCTCCATAGGAGGCAAAGTTTGTAAAACTGAATTGTGGGTGTGGTGAGGGGTGTATTTATAGGCATTTTGAGGTTTGGGAAACTTTGCCCCTCCTGGTAGGATTGTATATCCCATATGTCACTAGCTCATGGACTCTTACCAATTACATGAAAGAAATAAATACTATTTGCTATAGGAATAATAGTATGTTTAGCAAGAGTAGAGATAGCCCCATTAACTTGGGGGATCTTTCCTCAAAACTTAAAACTAACTGCCGGCAAAGAATACAATTTAAAAACCTTAAAGAAGGAATAAAAGAAATTCCCGGCCTATTCCATTCCCTAGTATCAGGAACTGGAAAAAAAACTTCTGAAGAAACCACAGAAGGTTAATAAGCAGAATTTAAATGTTACCTAGTCTTAAAATCAAAAGAACTAGTTACTTCAATATCCAAAATAATCAACACCTTTTCAACAAAGAACGAATGTACTCTTTAAAAATAAAAAAAGTAGATTTGTTAGTGTCAATATCTGATGAAGAAAATTCTGAATGAGAAAAAACACCATCAGAGAAGGATAATTCAGTATGTTGTTGGTCATTTCAAACTTCATCAACTAAATGAGAAGTTTAAAAAAAGACCTAAAAATTTTATTAGAAGGCGGGATGTCAGACAAAGCCTTTAGAATAGAATCAGAAAAATATTCTTAAAAATTCCTAAGTATATCTTGTACATTAGATGTAAAAAGAATAGCAAGATATAATGCATAAATACTAATGGACTCTGCATGTAAAAGTTTATCATGATAACTTATTACAAACCATAGCTAAAGATAAACATTCATAACATTAAAGGGACAGTCTAGGCCAAAATAAACTTTCATGATTCAGATAGAGCATGTAATTTGAAATAATTTTCCAATTTACTTTTATCACCAATTTTGCTTTCTTCTCTTGGTATTCTTAGTTTAAAGCTTAACCTAGGAGGTTCATATGCTAATTTCTTAGACCTTGAAGCCCACCTCTTTCAGATTGCATTTTAACAGTTTTTCACCACTAGAGGGTGTTAGTTCACGTATTTCATATAGATAACATTGTGCTCATGCACAAGAAGTTATCTGGGAGCAGGCACTGATTGGCTACACTGCAAGTCTGTCAAAAGAACTGAAAAAAGGGGCAGTTTGCAGAGGCTGAGATACAAGATAATCACAGAGGTTAAAAGTATATTATTATAACTGTGTTGGCTATGCAAAACTGGGAAATGGGTAATAAAGGGATTATCTATCTTTTAAAACAATAAAAATTCTGGTGTAGACTGTCCCTTTAAAACAAATTAACTTAGCTTTGGTAGGACTGATATCAGTCATCAGGAATCCCTCAGCATTTTCTGATACATTTTCTGAAATATCTTGTAATATGTAATAGAAAAAAACAACATATAAAGCAAAATTATCAAATTCCTTAAATGACAGTTTCAGGAATGGGAAAAAATGCAAACAGAACAGGCCTCTAGAAACCAGAAGCAACTAAAAAATGAGACTTAAATAATGTTAAAAATCTGGCGCCAAGAATGACGCCCACATATTTTTTGGCGCCAAAAACGTCTGCAACAAACACGAGAGCCAAAAATGACGCAACTACGTGAAATCTTCCAGAGTCAACTACGACGCTGGAAATGACGTCATTGACGTCAGACAAACGTCAATCTTGCTCCAAAAAAGTCTTGCGCAAAAAATGACGCAATAAATTCTAGCATTTTTTGCACCCGCAAGCCTAACAGCCCGCAATTTAAAGGAAAAAAGTAAATTGAAAATTTAGGTAAGAAAAATATTTAATTCATATGCATTTTCCCAAAAAAAATGAAACTGACAGTCTGAATGAAGGAATACTGAATATCCTGAATCATGGCAAATATAAGTTTAAACACATATATTTAGAACTTTATATATAAAGTGCCCACCATAGCTTTGAGTGTCATAAATAAAAATAAGACTTACTTACCCTAAGACACTCATCTACATATAGTAGATAGCCAAACCAGTACTGAAACGAGAATCAGCAGAGGTAATGGTATATAAGAGTATATCGTCGATCTGAAAAGGGAGGCAGGAGAAGAAATCTCTACGACCGATAACAGAGAACCTATGAAATAGATCCCCTAGAGGAAGACCATGGTATTCAAATAGGCAATACTCTCTTCACATCCCTCTCACATTCACTGCAAAAAACCGGGCTTCAGCCTGCTGCGAAGCGCATATCAACGTAGAATCTAGCACAAACTTACTTCACCACCTCCATAGGAGGCAAAGTTTGTAAAACTGAATTGTGGGTGTGGTGAGGGGTGTATTTATAGGCATTTTAAGGTTTGGGAAACTTTGCCCCTCCTGGTAGGAATGAATATCCCATACGTCACTAGCTCATGGACTCTTGCTAATCACATGAAAGAAAAGTAGGAGGAGGAGTGGAAATGAAAAAAAGAAACTGTCTGGTGTAACAGCTGTGTAATTGTTCCAGCAGTGTATGGAGATGCAGAATTCCCTTAATCACTGGTAGCTGAGTTCCATTGTTCTAGCATTAATTCATGGATTTAAACTCTACCTGTTTGCAAGTAATGATAAAAACTCCCCTTTCTGTACCCATAAACTCAGAGATGGCACCTCCAGGGATTGCCACCTTTGTGGGATAAGGATTTTGACACTGTTAAGCATGATGTATAGCAGTGATGATTTAACCATATCTTTGATTTCTGGAAGAGTGTGGAAGAGTAGGATACTAGGTTCTACTGGTAATTTGATAGACAAAAACATAATTTATGTAAGAACTTACCTGATAAATTCATTTCGTTCATATTAGCAAGAGTCCATGAGCTAGTGACGTATGGGATATACATTCCTACCAGGAGGGGCAAAGTTTCCCAAACCTCAAAATGCCTATAAATACACCCCTCACCACACCCACAATTCAGTTTAATGAATAGCCAAGAAGTGGGGTGATAAAAAAGTGCGAAAGCATATAAAATAAGGAATTGGAATAATTGTGCTTTATACAAAAATCATAACCACCCCAAAAAAGGGTGGGCCTCATGGACTCTTGCTAATATGAAAGAAATGAATTTATCAGGTAAGTTCTTACATAAATTATGTTTTCTTTCATGTAATTAGCAAGAGTCCATGAGCTAGTGACGTATGGGATAATGATTACCCAAGATGTGGATCTTTCCACGCAAGAGTCACTAGAGAGGGAGGGATAAAATAAAGACAGCCAATTCCTGCTGAAAATAATCCACACCCAAAATAAAGTTTAATGAAAAACATAAGCAGAAGATTCAAACTGAAACCGCTGCCTGAAGTACTTTTCTACCAAAAACTGCTTCAGAAGAAGAAAATACATCAAAATGGTAGAATTTAGTAAAAGTATGCAAAGAGGACCAAGTTGCTGCTTTGCAAATCTGATCAATCGAAGCTTCATTCCTAAACGCCCAGGAAGTAGAAACTGACCTAGTAGAATGAGCTGTAATCCTTTGAGGCAGAGTTTTACCCGACTGAACATAGGCAAGATGAATTAAAGATTTCAACCAAGATGCCAAAGAAATGGCAGAAGCTTTCTGGCCTTTTCTAGAACCGGAAAAGATAACAAATAAACTAGAAGTCTTTCGGAAAGACTTAGTAGCTTCAACATAATATTTCAAAGCTCTAACAACATCCAAAGAATGTAACGATTTCTCCTTAGAATTCTTAGGATTAGGACATAATGAAGGAACCACAATATCTCTACTAATGTTGTTGGAATTCACAACTTTAGGTAAAAATTTAAAAGAAGTTCGCAACACTGCCTTATCCTGATGAAAAATCAGAAAAGGAGACTCACAAGAAAGAGCAGATAATTCAGAAACTCTTCTGGCAGAAGAGATTGCCAAAAGGAACAAAACTTTCCAAGAAAGTAATTTAATGTCCAATGAATGCATAGGTTCAAACAGAGGAGCTTGAAGAGCCCCTAGAACCAAATTCAAACTCCAAGGAGGAGAAATTGACTTAATGACAGGTTTTATACGAACCAAAGCTTGTACAAAACAATGAATATCAGGAAGATTAGCAATCTTTCTGTGAAAAAGAACAGAAAGAGCAGAGATTTGTCCTTTCAAGGAACTTGCGGACAAACCTTTATCTAAACCATCCTGAAGAAACTGTAAAATTCTTGGAATTCTAAAAGAATGCCAAGAAAAATGATGAGAAAGACACCAAGAAATATAAGTCTTCCAGACTCTATAATATATCTCTCTGGATACAGATTTACGAGCCTGTAACATAGTATTAATCACAGAGTCAGAGAAACCTCTTTGACTAAGAATCAAGCGTTCAATCTCCATACCTTTAAATTTAAGGATTTGAGATCCTGATGGAAAAAAGGACCTTGCGACAGAAGGTCTGGTCGTAGCGGAAGAGTCCACGGATGGCAAGAGGCCATCCGGACAAGATCCGCATACCAAAACCTGTGAGGCCATGCCGGAGCTACCAGCAGAACAAACGAGCATTCCTTCAGAATCTTGGAGATTACTCTTGGAAGAAGAACTAGAGGCGGAAAGATATAGGCAGGATGATACTTCCAAGGAAGTGACAATGCATCCACTGCTTCCGCTTGAGGATCCCTGGATCTGGACAGATACCTGGGAAGTTTCTTGTTTAGATGAGAGGCCATCAGATCTATTTCTGGAAGTCCCCACATTTGAACAATCTGAAGAAATACCTCTGGGTGAAGAGACCATTCGCCCGGATGTAACGTTTGGCGACTGAGATAATCCGCTTCCCAATTGTCTATACCTGGGATATGAACCGCAGAGATTAGACAGGAGCTGGATTCCGCCCAAACCAGAATTCAAGATACTTCTTTCATAGCCAGAGGACTGTGAGTCCCTCCTTGATGATTGATGTATGCCACAGTTGTGACATTGTCTGTCTGAAAACAAATGAACGATTCTCTCTTCAGAAGAGGCCAAGACTGAAGAGGAGTTCCAAAATATTGATCGGTAATCTCACCTCCTGAGATTCCCAAACTCCTTGTGCCGTCAGAGATCCCCACACAGCTCCCCAACATGTGAGACTTGCATCTGTTGAAATTACAGTCCAGGTCGGAAGCACAAAAGAAGCCCCCTGAATTAAACGATGGTGATCTGTCCACCAAGTTAGAGAGTGTCGTACAATCGGTTTTAAAGATATTAATTGAGATATCTTTGTGTAATCCCTGCACCATTGATTCAGCATACAGAGCTGAAGAGGTCGCATGTGAAAACGAGCAAAGGGGATCGCGTCCGATGCAGCAGTCATAAGACCTAGAATTTCCATGCATAAGGCTACCGAAGGGAATGATTGTGACTGAAGGTTTCGACAAGCTGAAATCAATTTTAGACGTCTCTTGTCTGTTAAAGACAGAGTCATGGACACTGAATCTATCTGGAAACCCAGAAAAGTTATCCTTGACTGAGGAATCAATGAACTTTTTGGTAAATTGATCCTCCAACCATGATCTTGAAAAAACAACACAAGTCGATTCGTATGAGATTCTGCTAAATGTAAAGACTGAGCAAGTACCAAGATATCGTCCAAATAAGGAAATACCACAATACCCTGTTCTCTGATTACAGACAGAAGGGCACCGAGAACTTTTGTAAAAATTCTTGGAGCTGTAGCTAGGCCAAACGGCAGAGCCACAAACTGGTAATGCTTGTCCAGAAAAGAGAATCTCAGGAACTGATAATGATCTGGATGAATCGGAATATGCAGATAAGCATCCTGTAAATCTATTGTGGACATATAATGCCCTTGCTGAACAAAAGGCAAGATAGTCCTTACAGTTACCATTTTGAACGTTGGTATCCTTACATAACGATTCAATATTTTTAGATCCAGAACTGGTCTGAAGGAATTCTCCTTTTTTGGTACAATGAAGAGATTTGAATAAAACCCCATCCCCTGTTCCAGAACTGGAACTGGCATAATTACTCCAGCCAACTCTAGATCTGAAACACAATTCAGAAATGCTTGAGCTTTCACTGGATTTACTGGGACACGGGAAAGAAAAAATCTCTTTGCAGGAGGTCTCATCTTGAAACCAATTATGTACCCTTCTGAAACAATGTTCTGAATCCAAAGATTGTGAACAGAATTGAACCAAATTTCTTTGAAAAAACGTAACCTGCCCCCTACCAGCTGAGCTGGAATGAGGGCCGCACCTTCATGTGGACTTAGAAGCAGGCTTTGCCTTTCTAGAAGGCTTGGATTTATTCCAGACTGGAGATGGTTTCCAAACTGAAACTGCTCCTGAGGATGAAGGATCAGGCTTTTGTTCTTTGTTGAAACGAAAGGAACGAAAACGATTATTAGCCCTGTTTTTACCCTTAGATCTTTTATCCTGTGGTAAAAAAGTTCCTTTCCCACCAGTAACAGTTGAGATAATGGAATCCAACTGAGAACCAAATAATTTGTTACCCTGGAAAGAAATGGAAAGTAGAGTTGATTTAGAAGCCATATCAGCATTCAAAGTTTTAAGCCATAAAGCTCTTCTAGCTAAAATAGCTAGAGACATAAACCTGACATCAACTCTGATAATATCAAAAATGGCATCACAGATAAAATTATTAGCATGCTGAAGAAGAATAATAATATTATGAGAATCATGATCTGTTACTTGTTGCGCTAAAGTCTCCAACCAAAAATTTGAAGCTGCAGCAACATCAGCCAAAGATATAGCAGGTCTAAGAAGATTACCTGAACACAGATAAGCTTTTCTTAGAAAGGATTCAATTTTCCTATCTAAAGGATCTTTAAACGAAGTACCATCTGACGTAGGAATAGTAGTACGTTTAGCAAGGGTAGAAATAGCCCCATCAACTTTAGGGATTTTGTCCCAAAATTCTAATCTGTCAGACGGCACAGGATATAATTGCTTAAAACGTTTAGAAGGAGTAAATGAATTACCCAATTTATCCCATTCTCTGGAAATTACTTCAGAAATAGCATTAGGAACAGGAAAAACTTCTGGAATAACCACAGGAGATTTAAACACCTTATCTAAACGTTTAGAATTAGTATCAAGAGGACCAGAATCCTCTATTTCTAAAGCAATTAGTACTTCTTTAAGTAAAGAACGAATAAATTCCATTTTAAATAAATATGAAGATTTATCAGCATCAATCTCTGAGACAGAATCCTCTGAACCAGAAGAGTCATCAGAATCAGAATGATGATGTTCATTTAAAAATTCATCTGTAGAGAGAGAAGTTTTAAAAGATTTTTTATGTTTACTAGAAGGAGAAATAACAGACATAGCCTTCTTGATGGATTCAGAAACAAAATCTCTTATGTTATCAGGAACATTCTGCACCTTAGATGTTGAGGGAACTGCAACAGGCAATGGTACATTACTAAAGGAAATATTATCTGCTTTAACAAGTTTGTCATGACAATTAATACAAACAACAGCCGGAGGAATAGCTACCAAAAGTTTACAGCAGATACACTTAGCTTTGGTAGTTCCAGCACTAGACAGCGATTTTCCTGAAGTATCTTCTGACTCAGATGCAACGTGAGACATCTTGCAATATGTAAGAGAAAAAACAACATATAAAGCAAAATAGATCAAATTCCTTAAATGACAGTTTCAGGAATGGGAAAAAATGCCAATAAACAAGCTTCTAGTAACCAGAAGCAAAGAAAAAATCAGACTGAAATAATGTGGAGACAAAAGCGACGCCCATATTTTTTGGCGCCAAATAATACGCCCACATTGTTTGGCGCCTAAATGCTTTTTGGCGCCAAAAATGACGCCACATCCGGAACGCCGACATTTTTGGCGCAAAAGGACGTCAAAAAATGATGCAACTTCCGGCGACACGTATGACGCCGGAAACAGAAAAGATTTTTTGCGCCAAAAAAGTCCGCGCCAAGAATGACGCAATAAAATGAAGCATTTTCAGCCCCCGCGAGCCTAACAGCCCACAGGGAAAAAAAGTCAAATTTTTAAGGTAAGAAAAAATGATTGATTCAAACGCATTATCCCAAATATGAAACTGACTGTCTGAAAATAAGGAATGTTGAACATTCTGAGTCAAGGCAAATAAATGTTTGAATACATATATTTAGAACTTTATAAATAAAGTGCCCAACCATAGCTTAGAGTGTCACAGAAAATAAGATTTACTTACCCCAGGACACTCATCTACACGTTTGTAGAAAGCCAAACCAGTACTGAAACGAAAATCAGCAGAGGTAATGGTATATAAATAAGAGTATATCGTCGATCTGAAAAGGGAGGTAAGAGATGAATCTCTACGACCGATAACAGAGAACCTATGAAATAGACCCCGTAGAAGGAGATCACTGCATTCAAATAGGCAATACTCTCCTCACATCCCTCTGACATTCACTGCACGCTGAGAGGAAAACCGGGCTCCAACTTGCTGCGGAGCTCATATCAACGTAGAATCTAGCACAAACTTACTTCACCACCTCCATAGGAGGCAAAGTTTGTAAAACTGAATTGTGGGTGTGGTGAGGGGTGTATTTATAGGCATTTTGAGGTTTGGGAAACTTTGCCCCTCCTGGTAGGAATGTATATCCCATACGTCACTAGCTCATGGACTCTTGCTAATTACATGAAAGAAACTTTATTAATGAACAAGACATTTTGGCAGAACGATCCAAGTTTGTCACAGTTCAACCAGATGTGGAGGAGGTCTTCTTCTCTCCCACTCTATTGTTTGTATATACATCTAAGACCAGCAGGGTCGGGTACCACCGTGATAGGAATTTGAAGTTAGTTCTTGAATTCTATCTGAAATAGAAGCTACTCTTGAAAATTAATTCCCCAAACTTTAACGTTCAATCACAGCAGGGCCGGACTGGGAAATCAGACCGGTCCTGGAAATTTGTATAGACCGGCCCAGCCCTGCCCAGCCACGCCCTCTCTGACAGAGCCACGCCCCCTCCAGCCCAGCCAACTATGCTCTCTGGTGATGATGAATTATCACAATCAAGTGCTGATAAAGCTTTCACATATATTATCCATTGTATAGCTAGATATTATCATAAACACACTTTATCGTTTAGCAATCTATCCCCATCATTTAAATTTGGCAATATTGAATGTAATAAATGCCCAGGTGAGGTATGGACTGGATTTGGTTATTTACTACTTTTGTCTATGTTGATACTGCTTAGGTGCACATAATAGCTAGAGACTATAGATCAATATGTATCTTAGCAACATAATAGTAATACATACAACAGTGAATCCATTTCTGCAACACAATCTTTTCCAGGATTAAACGGCTATTAATATGAAATTATTCTTTGCAATTGATCATGTGACCACAGGACTCACCTTCTATACTCCAAATACTCATCTATCGCCCCTGCAGCCCCCTGACTCTCCATAGCTCTTTGCCAAATCCCAGCAGTAGATGAATGAGTAAGAAGAGGAGGTTGCACCAGAAAGCAGCACATACGGAAGGGAAGCTGGGCTATAACATGTGGGTGGCTACCTGCAGGGACAGAGGGAGCTAAGTGTTATATACTGAAGTTGAGCAGTGTGGGAAGGGATAGATGCTGACAGTCAATGCTGCATTAATAGCAAGTAAGCAGCAGAAGGGATAACTCGCAACTCCTGAGTCCTCACTGTGAGGCTGAATGCTGTGTGTACTCAGAGTCAGTCTGACGTCACCATTTACTAGTGTCCGACCCGGTATTATATGTCAATGGGAAGAGGTGGGCACACACGGAAGGAAAGCTGGGCTATAACATGTGGGCGGCTACCTGCAGGGACAGAGCTAAGTGTTGACAAAACTTCCAAAGTCGAGCAGTGGGAAGGGATAGATGCTGACAGTCAATGCTGCATTAATAGCAAGTCAGCAGCAGAAGGGACAACTCCTGAGTCCTGACTGTGTGACCGCGTGCTATGTGCACAGACAGTGTACTCAGAGTCAATCTGAGTGGCGCCAGACTGTCCATGTCACTCTGTGCAGCTGCTGGCCAAGCCCAGTCTGGCCCACCGAGCATTTTCCCACTATCCCGGTGGCCCAATCAGGCCATGAATCACAGTACTAAGTCTGATTGCAACTTTCTTGCTGGGTATTACGAATCACATGTAAATTGTAGTAAACATAGATATTCAAATGCAGTTAGGTATCAAAAGATATTACTTTTCTGTTTATGTGTTAATGTAATATGGCAGTTGTGCATAAGTAAACTAAGAGGAGATATTTCTGTCTTTCCCCTCAAGATCTCTTTGCGGTATTAATTTGCCATTTGAGGTGACACATTTTAGAATATAATAGTTGATGTGGGTGTTTCGTAATTGGGACAGTGGCCGGTTGGGTCGAAACTGGTGATTGGCAATTTTTGTAACTCCGCCCACTAATATAAACACTGCACTTTATATAGTAAATAATAAACTTCTAAATACACTGCCTCTCAAAGCTTTTAGCTGTTTATACCGAGAGGCAGTGTATTTAGAAGTTTATTATTTACTATATAAAGTGCAGTGTTTACATTAGTGGGCGGAGTAACGGAAATTGCCAATCACCAGTTTCGACACAACACCGGCACAAATATTGGTATGTACGGTATGATTTTACACTAGCTGTGCCAGTTCTTTATCAATTTAAATTCGTTAATTTTGTTTATCTAATAGATAGAACAAATTTAAAGAATGTTGTATTTTTTAATTTGATTTGTTCTGATAATGAACGGAAGCTGGGAAAAAATATTTAAACCTTGAGAAAGTTATAATGAATATTTGTCTAATATGAATGTTAACTTGGTATCTAAGGACCTCTTATTATTTATAATGATGTGATTTTCTGTGTGTTCTTTTTTTCTATATCAACAGCACCACTCTCATTTTAAAGTGAGGGCAGTTAGAAATTCACGAGTATTGTATTTTACTGAATACACTAATTTAAATACAGTACTTTTAGCCCACAAATGCATTTCACAAAAGAGAACTTACCTGCAGCATATCCGTTTTGTCCCATTCAAGAAGACCGTCCAGTCCTGGAATACCAGGAAATTATCCCCAGAAGAATTTGCAAAGATAAACCAAGATGTACATTGTAGATTATATGGCATCATTGATGCAGGTTACACATGGTTGGGGGGTACCATCCCATAAAGCAAGTTACTGTAACTGTCTATTCCCAGTTGCGCACTCTCCTTGTTTTGCATGCAAATGACTCTTCATAAGGATGATGGGGAAACCTATGTACATCTTTGACAGTGTGGAGAGATCAAAGACTTTATGTGGCTGGTGACTATGGTTATAAATTATAACATAGTCTTCTAAATTGTAGGTATATACGTTATCCCTAAAGGGGAAATGCACTCAGGTAAGCAAGCAATAAAAGTTTGTTTTATTTAAAGTTGCTACAGGAACACCATTTCAAATCAGCAAAGTTTTTTCTCGCAGCCACCAGTGGGAGATTGCGTTCTGCTGCCACTTCAGGTTTACATTGCTTTTATATAGCCAATACTGTAATTTTACAAATGTTTAGTGTAGGTGGAGGTTTCAATAAGCAAAAGTAGCTATTTTAAAATGACAAATTAAAGGCAGAGATGCTAAAGATAGAGGAATAGGTGATGGCAGAGATCTAAAGATAGAGGAATAGGTTGGCTTAGATGTGAAGTTGGAAACCCAATATACCATTAATTTGTGATATTTTAGCCCATGTGACCTCAATCTCCACTCACGTTGTTGCATCCTATGTAATTAAATCATAAATACAAATGCACCATTTGTTTGTGGTACCTTTGTGCTGATTGTACCAGTTGGGTTTTTGAGACATTGCATATTAAATTGCACGTGACCTCAGTCTCTACCCACTTTTCACCCCACGTAATTAGATTCAGAATACAAATACACCATTTGTTTAACATTAGTGCTGGCTTTGTTTCTGAGATATTACACATTGTATTTCAGCCCATGTGCCCCCACGAATACAAATCCACCATTCATTTGTGCCCTAAAAATGAATTTTCTGCCAGTTTGGTTTCTGAGTTACTGCACATTACATACCATGTAACCTCAATATCTGCCCTCTTTCCTCTCCATGTAGTTAAATAGTGAATACAAATAAATCATCCATTTGTGCCGTTTTGTGATGCAAACATTAACGTTTGTACGGTTCGATTTCTAAGATATTCCATATTATATTTTAGGCCATGTGACCTCAATCTCCACCCACATCGCACCCAATGTAATTAAATCGTGAATGAAAATACAGCTTTTGTTTTTACTGTGTTTGAGCTGATGTGTGCAATAAAAACATAATTTATGTAAGAACTTACCTGATAAATTCATTTCTTTCATATTGGCAAGAGTTCATGAGCTAGTGACGTATGGGATATAAAATCCTACCAGGAGAGACAAAGTGTCCCAAACCTCAAAATGCCTATAAATACACCCCTCACCACACCCACAATTCAGTTTACGAATAGCTAAGTAGTGGGGTGATAAAGAAAGGAGTAAAAAGCATTAACAAAGGAATTTGGAAATAATTGTGCTTTATACAAGAAAATCATAACCACCATAAAAAGGGTGGGCCTCATATTGGTATGAGTCCATGAGCTAGTGACGTGTGGGATATACAATCCTACCAGGAGGGGCAAAGTTTCCCAAACCTCAAAATGTCTAGAAATACCCCCTCACCACACCCATAATTCAGTTTAATGAATAGCCAAGTAGTGGGGTGATAGAAAAAAGGAGAAAAAAAAGCATACAAAAGAGGAACTGGAAATATAAATTGTGCTTTTATACAAAAAATCATAACCACCAGAAAAAGGGTGGGTCTCATGGACTCTTGCCAATATGAAAGAAATGAATTTATCAGGTAAGTTCTTACATAAATTATGTTTTCTTTCATGTAATTGGCAAGAGTCCATGAGCTAGTGACGTATAGGATATCAATACCCAAGATGTGGAACTCCACGCAAGAGTCACTAGAGAGGGAGGGATAAAATAAAAACAGCCATTTTTCGCTGAAGAAAATTAATCCACAACTCAAAATATAAGTTTATTCTCATAAACGAAAGAAAAAAAAACTTAAAAACATAATTTATGTAAGAACTTACCTGATAAATTCATTTCTTTCATATTGGCAAGAGTCCATGAGCTAGTGACATATGGGATATACAATCCTACCAGGAAGGGCAAAGTTTCCCAAACCTCAAAATGCCTATAAATACACCCCTCACCACAGCCCACAATTCAGTTTAACAAATAGCCAAGCAGTGAGGTGAAAAAGAAAGGAGTAGAAAGCATCAACAAAGGAAATTTGGAAATAATTGTGCTTTATACAAAAAAATCATAACCACCATAAAAAGGATGGGCCTCATGGACTCTTGCCAATATGAAATTAATTTATCAGGTAAGTTCTTACATAAATTATGTTTTCTTTCATGTAATTTGCAAGAGTCCATGAGCTAGTGACATATGGGATATCAATACCCAAGATGTGGATCTTCCACTCAAGAGTCACTAGAGAGGGAGGGAATAAAAATAAAAACAGCCATATTCCGCTGAAAAAATTAATCCACAACCAAAAAAAATAAGTTTATTTTCATTTTGAAAGAAAAAAACTTAAATCAAAAGCAGAAGAATCAAACTGAAACAGCTGCCTGAAGAACTTTTCTACCAAAAACTGTTTCCGAAGAAGCAAATACATCAAAACGGTAGAATTTAGTAAATTTATGCAAAGAGGACCAAGTTGCCGCTTTGCAAATCTGATCAACTGAAGCTTCATTCTTAAAAGCCCATGAAGGGGAGACTGATCTAGTAGAATGAGCTGCAATTCTCTGAGGCGGGGTCTGACCCGTCTCCAAATAAGCTTGATGAATCAAAAGTTTCAACCAAGAAGTCAAGGAAATAGCAGAAGCCTTCTGACCTTTCCTAGGACCAGAAAATAGAACAAATAGTCTGGAAGTCTTCCTTAAATTTTTAGTAGCTTCCACATAATATTTCAAAGCTCTTACCACATCCAAAGAATGTAAGGACCTCTCCAAAGAATTCTTAGGATTAGGACATAAGGAAGGAACAACAATTTCTCTACTAATGTTATTAGAATTCACAACTTTAGGTAAAAATTTAAAAGAAGTCCGCAAAACTGCCTTATCCTGATGAAAAATCAGAAAAGGAGACTCACAAGAAAGAGCAGATAGCTCAGAAACTCTTCTAGCAGAAGAGATAGCCAAAAGGAACAATACTTTCCAAGAAAGTAGTTTAATGTCCAAAGAATGCATAGGTTCAAACGGAGGAGCCTGTAAAGCCTTCAGAACCAAATTCAGACTCCAAGGAGGAGAAATTGACTAAATGACAGGCTTAATACGAATTAAAGACTGTACAAATCAGTGAATATCAGGAAGTATAGCAATATTTCTGTGAAATAAAACAGAAAGAGCAGAGATTTGTCCTTTCAAGGAACTTGCAAACAAACCCTTATCCAAACCATCCTGAAGAAACTGTAAAATTCTAGGAATTCTAAAAGAATGCCAGGAGAATTTATGAGAAGAACACCATGAAATGTAAGTCTTCCAAACTCTATAATAAATCTTTCTAGAAACAGATTTACGAGCTTGCAACATAGTATTAATCACTGAGTAAGAGAAACCTCTATGACTTAGAACTAAGCGTTCAATTTCCATACCTTCAAATTTAATGATTTGAGATCCTGATGGAAAAACGGACCTTGAGATAGTAGGTCCTGCCGTAACGGAAGTGGCCAAGGCGGGCAACTGGACATCCGAACCAGATCCGCATACCAAAACCTGTGTGGCCATGCTGGAGCCACCAGCAACACAAAAGACTGTTCCATGATGATTTTGGAGATCACTCTTGGAAGAAGAACTAGAGGCGGGAAGATGTAAGCAGGATGATAACACCAAGGAAGTGTCAACGCATCCACTGCTTCAGCCTGAACATCCCTGGACAGATATCTGGGAAGTTTCTTGTTTAGATGAGAGGCCATGAGATCTCTCTGGAAGACCCCACATCTGAACAATCTGAGAAAACACATCTGGATGGAGAGACCACTCCCCTGGATGTAAAGTCTGGCAGCTGAGATAATCCGCCTCCCAATTGTCTACACCTGGGATATGCACCGCAGAGATTAGACAGGAGCTGGATTCCGCCCAAGCAAGTATCCGAGATACTTCTTTCATAGCTTGGGGACTGTGAGTCCCACCCGGATGATTGACATAAGCCACAGTTATGATATTGTCTGTCTGAAAATAAATGAACGGTTCTCTCTTTAGTAGAGGCCAGAACTGAAGAGCCCTGAGAATTGCACGGAGTTCTAAAATATTTATTGGTTATCTCGCCTCTTGAGATTTCCAAACCCCTTGTGCTGTCAGAGATCCCCAAACAGCTCCCCAACCTGAAAGACTTGCATCTGTTGAGATCACAGTCCAGGTTGGCCGAACAAAAGAAGCCCCTTGAACCAAACGATGGTGATCTATCCACCATGTCAGAGAGAGTCGTACATTGGGATTCAAGGATATTAATTGTGATATCTTTGTATAATCCCTGCACCATTGATTCAGCATACAAAGCTGTAGAGGTCTCATGTGAAAACGAGCAAAGGGGATCGCGTCCGATGCTGCAGTCATGAGACCTAAAACTTCCATTCACATAGCCACTGAAGGGAATGACTGAGACTGAAGGTGCCGGCATGCTGCGACCAATTTTAAACATCTCTTGTCTGTTAGAGACAGAGTCATGGACACTGAATCTATCTGGAAGCCTAAAAAGGTGACCCTTGTCTGAGGAATCAAGAAACTTTTTGGTAAATTGATCCTCCAACCATGTTTCCGAAGAAACAACACTAGTTAACTCGTGTGAGATTCTGCAGTACGTAAAGACTGAGCTAGTACCAAGATATCGTCCAAATAAGGAAACACCGCAATACCCTGTTCTCTGATTACAGATAGTAGGGCAACCAGAACCTTTGAAAAGATTCTTGGAGCTGTTGCTAGGCCAAATGGAAGAGCAACAAATTGGTAATGCCTGTCTAGAAAAGAGAATCTCAGAAACTGATAGTGTTCTGGATGAATCGGAATTTGAAGGTATGCATCCTGCAAGTCTATTGTGGACATATAATGTCCTTGCTGAACAAAAAAGGCAGAATAGTCCTTATAATCACCATTTTGAAAGTTGGTACTCTTACATAACGATTAAAAATTTTCAGATCCAGAACTGGTCTGAATGAATTTTCTTTCTTTGGGACAATTAATAGATTTGAATAAAACCCCAGACCCTGTTCCTGAAATGGAACTGGCATGATTACCCCTGAAAACTCCAGGTCTGAAACACACTTCAGGAAAGCCTGAGCCTTTACTGGATTTGCTGGGATGCGTGAGAGAAAATATCTTCTCACAGGAGGTCTTACTCTGAATCCTATTCGGTACCCCTGAGAGACAATACTCAGAATCCATTGATTATGCAATGTATTTTTGTGTTGGTTTCATAGATATTACACATATCCCATGTGACCTAAATCTTGGCCCACTTTACACCCCCATGTAATTTAATTGTGAACACAAATATACCATCTATATGCACTGTGTTTGTGCTGATTTGTGCCACAAAAAAAAAGGTTAGAAGCTTTAGATTTACCCTTAGGTCTTTTATCCTGAGGCAAAAAAACTCCCTTCCCCCCCAGTGACAGTTGAAATAATCGAATCCAACTGAGAACCAAATAACTTATTACCTTGGAAAGAAAGAGATAGCAATCTGGACTTAGAAGTCATATCAGCATTTGAAGATTTAAGCCACAAAGCTCTTCTAGCTAAAATAGCTGAAGACATAGATTTAACATCAATTTTGATTATATAAAAAATGGCATCACAAATAAAATGATAAGCATGTTGAAGCAAGCGAACAATGCTAGACAAATCAGAATCCAATTCTTGTTGCCCTAAATTTTCCAACCAAAAAGTTAATCCAGCTTCAACATCAGCCAAAGAAATTGCAGGCCTGAGAAGATGACCCAAATATAAATAGGCTTTCCTTAGATAAGATTCAAGTTTCCTATCTAAAGGATCTTTAAAAGAAGTACTATCTTCCATAGGAATAGTAGTATGTTTAGCAAGAGTAGAGATAGCCCCATCAACTTTGGGGATCTTTTCCCAAAACTCCAATGTAAATGCTGGCAAAGGATACAATTTTTTTAAACTTTGAAGAAGGAATAAATGAAGTACCAGGCCTATTCCATTCCTTAGAAATCATATCAGAAATAGCATCAGGAACTGGAAAAACCTCTTGAGTAACCACAGGAGGTTTGTAAACAGAATTTAAACGTTTACTAGTTTTAATATCAAGAGGACTAGTTTCCTCAATATCCAATGTACTCAACAACACTTTTAACAAAGAACGAATATACTCCATTTTAAATAAATAAGTAGATTTGTCAGTGTCAATATCTGAGGAAGGATCTTCTGAATCAGATAGATCCTCATCAGAGGAGGAATTATGTTGTTGGTCATTTGAAATTTCATCAACTTTATGAGAAGTTTTAAAAGACCTTTTACGTTTATTAGAAGGCGGGATGGCAAACAAAGCCTTCTGAATAGAATCAGGAATAAATTATTTTAAATTCACAGGTATATCTTGTACATTAGATGTTGAAGGAACAGCAACAGGCAATGTACTATTACTGATGGACACATTATCTGCATGTAAAAGTTTATCATGACAACTATTACAAATGCACTTAGCTTTGGTAGAACTGTTATCAGGCAGCAGGGTTCCAACAGTGATTTCTGAGACAGGATCAGATTGAGACATCTTGCAAATGTAAGAGAAAAAAACAACATATAAAGCAAAATTATCAATTTCCTTATATGGCAGTTTCAGGAATGGGAAAAAAATGCAAACAGCATAGCCCTCTGATAGAGAAAAAAGGCAAGAGGCATATATGAATGGGGTTTTAAGTAATGAAAATATTTAGCGCCAAGTATGACACACAACACAAACAGAATTTTTTTTTGGCGCTAACATCATCCAGAAATGACACACGCGCGTCTTTGAAGACGCAACCTTGTTAAAGGACTCAGCGTCAACTAAGACGTCAGAAGTGCCGAATTTGCGTCATCGAACGTAACTTTGCGCCAAAAAATCTTGCGCCAAAAATGACGCAATATATTTTGGCATTTTGCCCCCTTGTGAGCCTAATTCTGCCCGCGAATTTAAAATGACAGTCAATTGAAAAAAAAAAAAAAAAGACTATACGCCAGGTAAGAAATACATTTTTTCTAAAATTGCATTTCCCAGATATGAAACTGACAGTCTACAAAAGGAAATATACTGAAAACCTGAATCATGGCAAATATAAGTACAATACATATATTTAGAACTTTATATAAATACATAAAGTGCAAAACCATAGCTGAGAGTGTCTTAAGTAATGAAAACATACTTAACAAAAGACACCCATCCACATATAGCAGATAGCCAAACCAGTACTGAAACGGTTATCAGTAGAGGTAAAGGAATATGAGAGTATATCGTAAATCTGAAAAGGGAGGTAGGAGATGAATCTCTACGACCGTTAACAGAGAACCTATGAAATAGATCTCCCGTGAGGAAAACCATTGCATTCAATAGGTAATACTCTCCATGTCCCTCTGACATTCGCTGTACTCTGAGAGGAATCGGGCTTCAAAATGCTGAGAAGCGCATGTCAACGTAGAAATCTGAGCACAAACTTACTTCACCACCTCCATAGGAGGCAAAGTTTGTAAAACTGAATTGTGGGCGTGGTGAGGGGTTGTATTTATAGGCATTTTGAGGTTTGGGAAACTTTGCTCCTCCTGGTAGGATTGTATATCCCATACGTCACTAGCTCATGGACTCTTGCCAATTACATGAAATAAATGTATTTTTGTGCTGGTTTCATAGATATTACACATATCCCATGTGACCTAAATCTTGGCCCACTTTACACCCCCATGTAATTTAATTGTGAACACAAATATACCATCTGTATGCACTGTGTTTGTGCTGATTTGTGCCACAAAAACAAACGTTTGTGCTGGTTTTGTTTCTTAGATATTACACATTATGTTTTAGCCCATGTGTCCTCAATCTCCACCCACTTTCCACCCCATGTAATTAAAGGGACACTGAACCCAAATTTTTTCTCTCTTGATTCAGATAGAGCATGCAATTTTAAGCAACGTTCTAATTTACTCCTATTATCAATTTTTCTTTGTTCTATTGCTATCTTTATTTGAAAAAAAAAAGCATCCAAGCTAAGGAGTCAGACAATTTTTGGTTCAGACCCTGGACAGCACTTGTTTATTGGTGGGTGAATTTATCCACCAATCAACAAGAACAACCCAGGTTGTTCACCAAAAATGGGTCGGCATCTACACTTACATTCTTGCTTTTCAAATAAAGATACCAAGAGAATGAAGAAAATTTGATAATAGGAGTAAATTAGAAAGATGCTTAAAATTGCATGCTCTATTTGAATCAAAAAAAGAAAAAAATGTGGCTTCAGTGTCCCTTTAAAATTGTGAATAGTGAAAACAAAAATATACCATTCATTTGCATTTATTTGTACAGCAAAAACGAAGACTTGTTTTGTTTTTAAGATTTTGTACATTTTATTCCATATGACCTAAATCTCCGCCCACTTTGCACCACTATGCAATTAAATTGTGAATGCAAATATATAATTTGTTTGTGCTAGTATGTACAGAGAAAATGGACGTTTGTGCTGATTTGGTTTGGGAGATATTGCCTTTATAATTTAGACCGTGTGACCTCAATATCCGCCAACTTTACACCTTGCGTAATTAAATCAGAATAAAAATAAATACCATTACTTGTGCTGATTTGTGCCACAAAAATGAACGTTTGTGCCGGTTTGGTTTCTGAGATATTACACATTATATTTTTAGCCCATATGACCTCATTGTTCATAAAAACATAATTTATGTAAGAACTTACCTGATAAATTCATTTCTTTCATATTAGCAAGAGTCCATGAGCTAGTGACGTATGGGATATACATTCCTACCAGGAGGGGCAAAGTTTCCCAAACCTCAAAATGCCTATAAATACACCCCTCACCACACCCACAATTCAGTTTAACGAATAGCCAAGAAGTGGGGTGATAAAAAAGTGCGAAAGCATATAAAATAAGGAATTGGAATAATTGTGCTTTATACAAAAATCATAACCACCACAAAAAAGGGTGGGCCTCATGGACTCTTGCTAATATGAAAGAAATGAATTTATCAGGTAAGTTCTTACATAATTATGTTTTCTTTCATGTAATTAGCAAGAGTCCATGAGCTAGTGACGTATGGGATAATGATTACCCAAGATGTGGATCTTTCCACGCAAGAGTCACTAGAGAGGGAGGGATAAAATAAAGACAGCCAATTCCTGCTGAAAATAATCCACACCCAAAATAAAGTTTAATGAAAAACATAAGCAGAAGATTCAAACTGAAACCGCTGCCTGAAGTAATTTTCTACCAAAAACTGCTTCAGAAGAAGAAAATACATCAAAATGGTAGAATTTAGTAAAAGTATGCAAAGAGGACCAAGTTGCTGCTTTGCAAATCTGATCAATCGAAGCTTCATTCCTAAACGCCCAGGAAGTAGAAACTGACCTAGTAGAATGAGCTGTAATCCTTTGAGGCGGAGTTTTACCCGACTCAACATAGGCAAGATGAATTAAAGATTTCAACCAAGATGCCAAAGAAATGGCAGAAGCTTTCTGGCCTTTCTAGAACCGGAAAAGATAACAAATAAACTAGAAGTCTTTCGGAAAGACTTAGTAGCTTCAACATAATATTTCAAAGCTCTAACAACATCCAAAGAATGTAACGATTTCTCCTTAGAATTCTTAGGATTAGGACATAATGAAGGAACCACAATTTCTCTACTAATGTTGTTGGAATTCACAACTTTAGGTAAAAATTCAAAAGAAGTTCGCAACACTGCCTTATCCTGATGAAAAATCAGAAAAGGAGACTCACAAGAAAGAGCAGATAATTCAACTTTAGGGATTTTGTCCCAAAATTCTAATCTGTCAGACAGCACAGGATATAATTGCTTAAAACGTTTAGAAGGAGTAAATGAATTACCCAATTTATCCCATTCTCTGGAAATTACTTCAGAAATAGCATTAGGAAACAGGAAAAACTTCTGGAATAACCACAGGAGATTTAAACACCTTATCTAAACGTTTAGAATTAGTATCAAGAGGACCAGAATCCTCTATTTCTAAAGCAATTAGTACTTCTTTAAGTAAAGAACGAATAAATTCCATTTTAAATAAATATGAAGATTTATCAGCATCAATCTCTGAGACAGAATCCTCTGAACCAGAAGAGTCATCAGAATCAGAATGATGATGTTCATTTAAAAATTCATCTGTACAGAGAGAAGTTTTAAAAAGATTTTTTATGTTTACTAGAAGGAGAAATAACAGACATAGCCTTCTTGATGGATTTAGAAACAAAATCTCTATGTTATCAGGAACATTCTGCACCTTAGATGTTTGAGGGAACTGCAACAGGCAATGGTACATTACTAAAGGAAATATTATCTGCTTTAACAAGTTTGTCATGACAATTAATACAAACAACAGCCGGAGGAATAGCTACCAAAAGTTTACAGCAGATTACACTTAGCTTTGGTAGTTCCAGCACTAGACAGCGATTTTCCTGAAGTATCTTCTGACTCAGATGCAACGTGAGACATCTTGCAATATGTAAGAGAAAAAACAACATATAAAGCAAAATTGATCATAATTCCTTAAATGACAGTTTCAGGAATGGGAAAAAATGCCAATAAACAAGCTTTCTAGTAACCAGAAGCAAAGAAAAAATGAGACTGAAATAATGTGGAGACAAAAGCGACGCCCATATTTTTTGGCGCCAAATAATACGCCCACATTGTTTGGCGCCTAAATGCTTTTTGGCGCCAAAAATGACGCCACATCCGGAACGCCAACATTTTTGGCGCAAAAGGACGTCAAAAAAATGACGCAACTTCCGGCGACACGTATGACGCCGGAAACAGAAAAGATTTTTTGCGCCAAAAAAGTCCGCGCCAAGAATGACGCAATAAAATGAAGCATTTTCAGCCCCCGCGAGCCTAACAGCCCACAGGGAAAAAAAGTCAAATTTTTAAGGTAAGAAAAAATGATTGATTCAAACGCATAATCCCAAATATGAAACTGACTGTCTGAAAATAAGGAATGTTGAACATTCTGAGTCAAGGCAAATAAATGTTTGAATACATATATTTAGAACTTTATAAATAAAGTGCCCAACCATAGCTTAGAGTGTCACAGAAAATAAGATTTACTTACCCAGGACACTCATCTACATGTTTGTAGAAAGCCAAACCAGTACTGAAACGAAAATCAGCAGAGGTAATGGTATATAAATAAGAGTATATCGTCGATCTGAAAAGGGAGGTAAGAGATGAATCTCTACGACCGATAACAGAGAACCTATGAAATAGACCCCGTAGAAGGAGATCACTGCATTCAAATAGGCAATACTCTCCTCACATCCCTCTGACATTCACTGCACGCTGAGAGGGAAAACCGGGCTCCAACTTGCTGCGGAGCGCATATCAACGTAGAATCTAGCACAAACTTACTTCACCACCTCCATAGGAGCAAAGTTTGTAAAAACTGAATTGTGGGTGTGGTGAGGGGTGTATTTATAGGCATTTTGAGGTTTGGGAAACTGCACCTCCTGGTAGGAATGTATATCCCCATACGTCACTAGCTCATGGACTCTTGCTAATTACATGAAAGAAATAATTACATGGCGTTCAAAGTGGGTGAAGATGGAGGTCAATGGAATATTATGTTAAATATTTAAAAAACCACATTGGCACAAATGTTAGTTTTTGCGGGCACAAACAAATGGCGTATTTGTATTCAAGATTTAATTACATGGAGTGAAAAGTGGTCAGATACCGAGTCCTAAAATATAATGTGTAATATCTCAGATTCAGAACCCAAACCGCTGCATACGTTTTTGCGGCACAAGGTATATTTGTATTCATGATTTAATTACATAATGTGCAAAGTGGGTGGAAATTTAGGTCACATTGAATATAATGTACAATATCTCTGAAACAAACCAGCACAAACTTATTTCTGTGGCACAAAGCAACACAAACGCCATATTTGTATTCATGATTTAATTACTTGGGGTGCAAAGTGGGCGAAAATTGAGATCACGTGCTGAAATATAATGTTGAATATTTTAGAAACCAAACCGGCACAAACAATTATTTTTGCAGCACAAATTAATGGTATATTTATATTTTCAATTTAATTACATGGGGGTGCAAAGTCGGTGGAGATTGAGGTCACATTGGCTAAAATATCAATCGATTTTTAGGTTTCTTTAAGAAACTAATAAGAATCTGCTTTTAGGGACTTAAAAATATGTGAATAAATGCCAGTGGAAGGAGAACCTGAGAGTCAGAAATAGGATAATCATCTTTATGGTTTTTGCATTTGGTTATTTGTTGATGTGACAATAGGGTGCCATCACTAAGTAGTTTGATAAAATGTAGGACATTTCCATAACTAGTATTATGTATCTTCCTCACGAGTAGTTATTGTGTGGCCAAACAAAGCACTGGTCAAAATCTAATTCAAGATCCAGTAATAACCACACAAGTAACGTTTTAAAGAATATATTTATTTTTTTATTGTTTGGTGCGCTTTTTATAATATGGATCCATCAAGTCACAGCTATTGGGTAATCTGCAGATGGTAAAAAGGCCAGAAAAAAGAAGCAATAAACCCCAAAAGAAGGTGTGCTGTATGATTGAACAATGGTATTTTGTAAAGCTTAAAAGTGCAAATATCATTTTCAGCTCTGGCAATTAAGTTATGATAATTAGGGTGGTTAGAAAAACACTCCTGCTATTGGTTGTTTAAAATGAAAACTGTCATGCCAGTCAATTTACAAATCATAACCTTTCAAATGAATAATAAAAGGTACTTTCTTCCACAGAGATCCATTATTTCTCCTCAATAGGTCGAAGCACTAGCCAATTACATGGTCATTCTAGCTAAGCATCTGTAAAGGAGTGTGGGCGACAGGCCGACAGTGTGTACCAGTTTGTTCGCAAATGTGCTCAACTAGCATAGAAATTCAAGAGCAGGAAGTGATCTCCAGGTCACCACAGCTCCAAAGACCAAATATCGTATTTGGCAAGCTGAACACTTTAGAGGCAAAAAAACAAACAACAACAAAACCTTCTAGAAACAATATAAAGTGTTTTATTTATGAACTGTGGAAAGAAAAATCAAATATTCAACAATCAATGTCAAAACCATAAAAACAAATATGTTATTTTTAAATATTAGTATTTTTTTTTCTCAACTAGCGACATTGTGGCACTTGTTTCAAAAGTCTTAAATCTGTGACTGCTCATGTAAAGAAAATGCACAAAGGCACAAATTGCCGTTGTTTGATGAAGAAAAGATACTGGACACTTTCAATGCATGATAGAACTGGAAGGGTTGTGTGCGCGTGCGCAAGCACTTCGGTTCTCTATGGATAAGGTGGCACTTATTAAATGTTGCACATACATATTTTCTCTAACTGTACAACTGGTAACATTTTCTGATCTGACATTGCAAAGGAAAAACAGGTAGATACAGGGAAATGATGAAACAGGCTATTATTTATCATTTAGGCAATCAGAAAGAACATACCATTTTAATCGATTTTCTAATTGTGAAATTTGCTTCATTAGCTTAGTATCCTTTGTTGAAGGAGGAGCAATGCACTACTTGGAGCTATTGGTACACATAG